>NW_021941230.1:13537650-13776196 GCF_902148845.1 Salarias fasciatus
CCTTCTTTTAACTTCTGTTTCAGGCGCTGTATCGTCGGCTGCGTCCCAAACTGTGGGATGTGAGACAAAATCAGCTGTTGAAGTTTCACATTTCTGCTCTTTTGGTCCTCAATAGCCGCTAATGTGTGTGTGTGTGTGTGTTTGTGTGTGTGTGTGCGCAGAGCGGGGGCAGCGAGGTGAAGACGCACCACCTGGAGTACAGCGAAGGAGGCATCCTGGACATGGACGACCTGCTGGTTGACCTGGTGGAGGACCGAGACAAGGTGAGGACAGCGGGAAGGTCAAAGGTCGCCGCGTCAAGCCCATCATGACTCCTAAAATCCAGTGAACGCGAAAGAATGCCAGCTTGTGCACATTGCAGGACTTCACACAATCACGGTTTTCAGTGGTTAGCTTCTACAAATAGAGCAAGTGTCTCTAATTTCCTCTCATCATTCCTAAGATGTGCTGCTAATCTGCCCAGAGCCCCGACTCATGAACCACATGCGCCGAATGAGTGACGAATGAGCGGCGCTGAGTCAGCAAGAAACGGCAAATACGATGGAAATGAAATATTCAGTGACCCCCGTACGGCACTGGAACAATCAGTGTGCGTGTCAGTCGTGAAAAATCCTCTTTGTGGGAAGAAGCGATGGATGGAAGTAAATAATAGGTGTGTGAAGTCGGTGGGAATCATCAGCGCAGAGCAGACTCTTCATTTTCTGGGGGTGATGGAATCATCGTCATCAGATCGGCGTCTAATTTGCGCAGAAGAGTTTTAAATGAGTCGTTTTTGCCGATGAGGCCACTGGATTGGATCGGCTGTCGTCACTGGAATCTGCACCAAGGCCTCACTCCAGTCCTCAACTCGGTCCTCATTTCCGCCCTTTTTGTTTTAGCAGCTGATAGAAAGATAGAAAGAGCCCCTGGACTTATCTCGGGGCCTCCAAACGCCGTCGTCTGCGGCGGATTAATGAGCTGTGCCTGGCGTCGGTGATTAGTCCGACTTCCCTCTGTTTGCCTACGCTCTTATTACCTCGCCACAGCTGGCAGATTCTATCTTTAGCGCCTCTGGTTTTGCGCCGTTATTGTGGCCGAGGCTGTTCCACCATCAATCACGGAGGAGTGTTCCCATTGTGCGGGCCCTCCGCCGCGCAGCGTGGGCCCCGTGTTAGCCACGGATGCTAATGAGAGATAATGGCTAGCTATTAGCTTAGCCGAGAGTCCAGACCTCTTTATCTGGGCCAGCCCCCCGACTATTATTCAACACACACACACAAACACCCACACACACACACACACACACACACACAGTCGTACTCCAGCTTGTGTCTGGCTTGTGTGCCGAACCGCAGGCGAGCGTGTAGCGCGGCGTGCTGGCGCGTACGGAAGGAAGGCGCGCCACTGGTGGTTGATGAGGGCGGAGATGAGGGGGCGGCTGTGATTTGATTACAGTTCTGCCCCCCCGCATCTGCGACCGGCGTTCATTAGCCCCCCGTCTGCAGACGCCGGCCACCAGCCTCCTCATGAATATTAATGCGGCTGATGAATGCGGAGGGGGGCGGGGGTTGGGGGGGGGGGGGGGGGGGGACCGACCACGGGATGCAGATGCAGCATTATGTGGTCGCTTTCTTTGGATACCTCAAACCGTGGACCCGTCAGTGGTGCCGTCCACTGCACACGCCCTCTGCTCACACCCCGGACGCAGGCTGCTTTCAACACCGATTAGCAAACCTCATCTCCCATCATGCCTTGCTTCGCCTGCATGCAGCTGAAATGTGAACATTTGACACGCGCGCACACGCACGCACACACACACGCACACACACACCACCTTCCATCCCATTGCAGGCAAATGAAAAATCTAATTTCATGGGAAATTTAATGGGTAGAAAAATAAAAGTGGAATGATTTCCTCCGTCTCTCTTTAATTAGCCATTTTTAATCACTGTGCCTACAAGGCGTCCGTGACCCCCCCCGCCCCCGATCCGCATCCCAACTGATCTCCTGCTGAAATGTCAGCCGTCTGAGCACGAGGCCATTTCCCAGCGTCCACCTCTGCCATCTCTATGTTCAATTCTCTCAAACTTCTCATGTTGAAAACAGCTGATTTTCTCTCTGCGACAGGTAAACACTTGAATTCCCGGATCCTATTTTCAGGCCGGCAATATCTCCACGCAAATTAAAAGCGTGCGGGGCGCGCGGCGCTGCGAAAGGTGAAGAATGAGAACAACAGTCTTTAGCTTCTGCTCTCCAAAGCTCACGGTGAAATGAGATTTCCTTCTCCGGAGAACTCGCCTGTCTGTGAATTACGCGTGGAGATTCACCCCGAGCCGTTTACGGCGTGTCAGACGGCGGCCCCTCCGACAGGCGACAATAAGGCGTTAGTTAAAATGTGCTAACCCCTCCGGGAGGGGGAAAGTTTAGTGAATGGGGACGTGATTGCGAGGCGGCAGACGCGGTGATTAGCCTGACACGTCGCTCCCTCGCCGGCCCTGATTGGCGTCTGAGCGGTGGCATCGCGGCGCGGCGCCGTCTGAATGGCCGGTGATGAACGGGGCATGAGGTTCGAGTGTGTGCTGATGAGAAAATGTCACAGGCCTAATCATAATCTATAACCCCCCCCCCACACACACACACACACACGCACGCCCCACCTTCTAATCATGATCCATACAGGCTTACCTGCCACGCCAGCTCCTGCCTTTTTAAATGGAGTTCACCTGCAGTCGTTATCCTCCTGCTGCCGTCTGTTAATTGATTTCAGTTTTATTTCTTAAGGTCGGCTCGCCGGCTGCAGCCCGGAGGCTCCAGACATGTCCGCCGCCACAAATGGGATTGTCTCAAGCTAAATTGCACATCAGGAAACAAGTTGTTTTCCAGTCTTGGCTGCAGATTTCAAATTGGCTCAATTATGCGTCTTTTCTCTATCTTATTCATATCCTTTATGACCTTAAAGCCAATTTGTACGTCCATGTTCCAGCCGACTTGAGGGAAATACAGATACAGCACTTTGGTGTAGTTCAGTAGGAGAAAAGTACAGGACCTGGAAAATAATCTGAATCCGGCTGCTTAGTTTCTGCATTAACGGATTCTCATGTTTGACTTTTTGAAAGGCGGATTTGAACCCTGCCTCACCATCTGTACATGCAGCGGTGTGGTTCAGGGTTTACAGTGCGTGAGCATGAATCTTCACTCGGCATTGTGTGCAAAATCTTCCAAATCCCCCATGATGCACCACTCGGCTGTATCTATTTTTTTCCCTAGGATGGCGAAGCCATGTCCCGCCTTCCTCAGCCTCTGATTTGGTAGAGCTCATTTTCTAGATTTCTCCCATTTCTAGATTTCTTTTTCTGAGGTTTTCGTGTTTGAGTCCATTGGTAGCGTGAGCACATCTTTAGAAGTCCTCAGGAAATTGCAGATGAGTGAAAACGGCATTCCCTCCGCTGGTCTGAGCTCTGCAGAACTGGATTTCCAAGGTGTGACATGTGAAACGCTCCGTCCTGCTCTGTAATTAAAGCCGTCTGCTGCTCTGGTGTTGTTGTTGTTCATAACACAACTGGCTGCAGAGGAAAGCGCCTTTTCCCATGAACTTGAGTCAAACATGAATATATTCATATATGCAGCAAACCAAGTATTTGGATTGAAGTTGGATTGTGTGTGTGTGTGTGTGTGTGTGTGTGAGAGAGAGTGTGGCCTGCGGCTCCGATCGGATCTGATCAGATCAGGAACGCCGCTTCGCCCGACGGGATTCGGTCACTTCAGATGATTTGATCGTATCTCATCAGCCTCGACCTTGACTCAACCCTCCCATCTGAGCGCCACAACAGCTCTTCATCTGATTATATTCAATTAACAATACCCCCTACACACACACACACACACACACGCAGCCAAACCTGGCTTGATTGTAATTACGATGAGGAAGCTCAACGACGGCTTAAGGAGAGGTAATTCTCGCTCTGCCCGTCTGCTTTTCATTTAGCTGCACGCGTGTTGATTTTTCTCATAAAGTTGCACTTCGGGATTTTAATTCCTGTGGATGATCCATCGCTCTGCCTTTTGACGTTGAGTAATGGCACCTCTCCGGGCTGATTTGTCAGTTCAGTGAAGCGGCAGACGAGGATTCGCCGAGGATAAGGCCCCGCTCTGCCTTCTCTGCATAAGTTCGTGTGACCCGCCGAGTCTGCGGGAGGTCATCTCCCGCTCGGATCTCCTTCTGCGCTCCCTCTGTTAATCACAGGTATTCAGTGTTGCCCTCTGTGTCACCATCACACCAGCCATTAGCTTCTAATGGAGTGAGACGGTTGCAGTGTAACCTGACCTTCCTGCTCCTGCCGCCGTCGGGCAGGACGAACGTGAGGGGGCCGATCGGGTCGGAGAAATGACCACAAATGTTTAAATCCGGAAGGATTAAAATGGTACTTTAGACAATGCTGCACAATCTTCTTTTTCACTACAGATGAATTTTTCTGCATGTAAAACACCTCAACAAGGGTGTAATGATGCACTAAAAAAACCCAAAACAAAACAAAACTAACCTGAATGCGTTAAGAAATGCTGAAGGAGGTGAAACGTTTTTCAAAATAAAACTTTCTCCTCTATTTGGAGACCTGTACCAAATGTTCCACAGAGAGTTTACTCTCCCTAATAATTATTGTTGTGGTGTTAGCTTCACCTGTTAGCTGTGATGTTAGCTTCACCTGTTAGCTGTGATGTTAGCTTCGCCTGTTATCAGTGGCGTTAGCTTCATCTGTTAGCAACTGCGTTTGCTTCATCTGTTAGCTTTGGTGTTAATTTGACCTGTTAGCGACTGTGTTTGCTTCACCTGTTAACTTTGGCGTTAGCTTCACCTTTTAGCGACTGCGTTTGCTTCACCTGTTAGCTTTGGTGTTAGCTTCACCTGTAAGCTGTGGCGTTAGCTTCACTTGTTGGCGGTGGTGTTAGCTTTAAATATTAGCTGTGATGTTAGCTTCACCTGTTGGCGGTGGTGGTAGCTTCAAATGTTAGCTGTGATGTTAGCTTCACCTGCTAGTGGCGGCGTGAGCTCGGCTGCAGAGCAGCTAATGATCAATTATAGATCAACTTGTTTACAGCAAATCTGACCTTACTGGCCTGACGCCATCTGTTTTTCTCCATCGCACTACCCCAGACTCTGTGCGTGTGTGTATGTGTGTGTGTGTGTGTGTGTGTGTGTGTGTGTGTGTGTGTGTGTGTGTGTGTGTGTGTGTGTGTGTGTGTGTGTGTGTGTGTGTGCGTGTGTGTGCGTGTGTGTGCGTGTGTGTGTGTGTGTGTGTGTTTGCGTTTTCCCTCTGCTCACAGAGTCTCTGCTCACTCCAACTGCTAATAACTCAAATCAGCCGAAAGTCACACTCAGGAGTGTGTGTGTGTGTGTCTGTGTGTGTGTGTGTGTGGTTTATCAGCGTGCATCAGTGTGTTCTTCAACTGGAGGATAAATGCTTGCCAATCCCGAATCCATCTCATTGAGGTTAAATATTTAATGATCCCCGCTGCGATCACACAGCTGTAACCACGTCTGTGTGGGTTTGGTGGCGCTCGCTCGCACGCGTCCCGGCGATATTGTTGCCGCGCCGCCGTCTGCCTCTCGGCCTCGCCGACGCGCTGATTGGTCTAATGAATGGAGCTGCGAGGACAGTAATGTGTCTGAATAGGCCACTCGAATTATTAGCGCGACTCGACGTGACGCCGGAGGAGCGTATGGAGAGCAGGAGGAGCGCTTATTGTCTTTACTTCACCGGTAAAAGATGGATGAACGGTGCGAATGTTTTTTTTTAAACAGGAAGAATAACTGTAATGAGGGAGACATTTACAACTCTTCACTTCTTATTTAGCCGAGCACGACTCCGGCCTTGAAAAATGTCTGAATCCTCACTAATCAAATTTAAACAAGGCCGTTTTTTTTTTTAGTGCCGTGGATGTGAATCATAAATATCAGGAGAACATCTTAGGCTGCTTGTTTTTATCTTATTCTTATACTTTATTCTACCACAGTTTTTTTTTTTGAGAATCAAGATCCTATTTTCTGCTCTGTTCGGACCTTTGCCGGCTTCAATCGGGAGGAGAAGATCGCTGCTGAATTCGGCCCGATCATCCTGCGGTGTGTACCGGCCTTGAGTCTCTCAGTACCACTCTCAGACACTAGGTGGTGTCGTGAGTCGCTGTCACTGCTGCTGCCACTGCCTGCGCTCGGGGATGGTTAGCATGTGCTGTTAGTCACAGCTTTTTACACACTGATTTAATAAGATGAGTGTTCGGGTGTCAGACCAGTGCCGGTTTACATGCATCGATCAGTGCACGCGCACACGCACAGTGGAAAGGTGAGCGTGCGCAGTGAGTGTGCGTGGTGAGCGTGCACGGTGCCTCGTACTTGTGAGGCCTGCACGAATCAGACTTTTTCCCCCTGCAGGCTTTCATGTCGAGTCAATAACTATCTAATAAGGCGTGTTGGTGGGAACACGCATGTTGATGGGTGGAAAAAAAACTGCAGGTGAGGTGTTTTTTTTTTTTTTTTTTCCCTTTCTAAGCACCTCCGGGCTGAGAGTAATGCTGGCTCGCCATGGCAACGGCGGGCGCCAAATGTCAGCGACGTATAGCTTGTATATCTATATCGGCTCAGGAGAGGGGAGGCAGGGGGGATTGTGGGACTTTTCATGCATCTGAAGCACTCGGAAATGGAAAATATGAGCCTGAAAATGTGTTGCGTAATAAAAAAAAAAAAAAAAAAAAGAGAGAGAGAAGTGGAGATGATCTTTAGAGAGCAGACACTTCATGATGTGTGTGCACAAAGAGAGCCGGGCGACCGGCAGGCAGAGGGAGGTGATGTGTGAACGGAGGTCTGAGGAGGAGGGAGGGGGGGGAGAGCCACAGGTGAGAGGGCGCCCAGCCTCACGGTCTGAGTTAATCACTCCTGCTGGAGGAGGGCGGAGGGGGTGGAGGGCGGAGGGGGTGGAGGGGGGCGGAGGGAGCAGCTGGCCTCGTGGCCGCGGGGAAAAGAAAGCTGATTATGAGCCGGTGATTCAGACTTTTGGGGGGGAAACCGAGCTGGTGTGTTTTTTTTTTTTTTTTTTTATGAGGGAGAAAGGTTATGACTTTCTGTGTGTGTGTGCGCATGTGTGCGTGTGTGTAAGTGAGAGATGGCGTCGGACGCAGCGTATCCGCGGCCGATATGTCGGCGCTGCGGGAATGATGAACGAGCTGGTTTTGATATTTGTGTTGCAGACCTGAGAAATACGAGGCCTGGAGCTCCGCCGTCACCCACGTCCCCTGCTCTTTCACCCCCCCCCCCCCACCCCTCCTCCTCTTCCTCCTCCGCCTCCGCCTCCTCCCTCACTCCATCTTTCTCCCGGCCTTTCGGCCATGTGTGATTTATGAAGAGTTTACCCTCTCCCTTTATGAGTCTGCATAAATAATAATGTGGCCTGTCACTGAGCATAGCCAGTAATGCAATCCCTCAGCTGGTGGCTGGCTGTGTGTGTGTGTGTGTGCGTGTGCGTGTGTGTGTGTGTGTGTTACGTGCTCCATCACTCTGGATGATGCCTCCACAGATGTGAGTAGCGCTGCTGTTTAAAGATGCAGATGTTTGAGGTGCTCCCGACTGACCACTCCTGTACTTTCCGTCCTGCGAACACTGCTGGAACTCGCCTGCACTCCTGGACTCGAGTCTCCTTCAGCGTCACAGTTTTGGAGGCTTCATCTGCGAAAACAAGCTCAATAAATCATGCCTGTGCAGTCGTTCAAGCGAGAGGCTGGAAGTTATTGAGAATTTGTTGCTCGGCTTTGCACGGTTTTCCCGTAATTTGTGGTTCTTGAATGTAAAACTCTCATACTACGGTATTTTGTTAGCAGCTCAGTGGGTGTCAGAGGAGCTATGGTGCTTTAAGAAGTGTCATCTGTGCATGTTAAGTGCTGCGGAAATGATAAAAGCAGGTATTTAAAGCCGTGAGTGTGTGAGGCTAGTACCTGGAACGGAACGACGGTGATCAAGGTTTCTAAATCCAGGTTAAGGTTTTGTTTGTTTGGGGCTTCTGCTTGGCCGCAGAGCTCAGGATTGTAATTAAATCAGCCGTAATTTGAGAAAATGAGAAGATCTCAAGCATCGGTGTCTGTTTTATGGTCTGTGTCAAGCATATCCAGTCATTTGTTTGGAAATCCGTTCAACTTGTCAGACATGAGAGTAGAAAACATGTCATCAAGCCACAAAACAGTCGTTCTGTGATCATCTGGTATTTTTAGGAATGTGTTTATGGAAGACTTTCAAAAGAGTAAAAGTGGCGAATTTCTTCACGGCGTGTGAAACGTGAGTGACTGTCGGATCTGTGCAGAGCTCTGAGTCTGTGTCTGGAAGTTATTCTTCAACTCTCCTTTGTGATTCTTGAGTTGGACCTCGTGTGTTTTGCAGACACGCCTCCCCCGGCGCCGTGGGAACCGGGTCACCGTCGGCCATGTCTGAACGCGCGCCCGACGCCCGGTCCGACGCGCCGAGGCTTCTCGCTTTGGTGCGCGAGCGTTTAGATCCGTCTGTCAGAGGCATCAAAGACGCATTATGTTCACTGTGGAAGTCGCCGCCGCCGTTCGGAGCTGCTGGCGGCGCTTCAGACGGGAAGAAAGAAACATTTTAGGGGTTCAAGTGGCGGCGCGTCGGCGTGCGGCTCCTCAGTTTTAAGGCGTCTCTTCACACGAGCCCGACTATTTCAATTAGACATTGGCTTTTTGTGCTTCACTTGTGAGTGGGTGTGTGTGTGTGTGTGTGTGCCAGGCCCAGAGCCAGGTGTGTGTGTTTCTAATCCCTCCCCCTCATCTGGTAGGTGTGCTGTATAGATTGAACCGCAGCAGGATTAGCCCGGCTCTCTCCGGTAATACAACCAATGTTCCACCTGTTTAAATAACAGACCAAACATTCCTCTGATGGCTCCACGCTGCTCTGGAAATATAAGATGTGTGTGTTTGTGTGTGTGTTTGTCTCAGTGGTTCAGTCCTCTGTGTGCAGTGAGTCCCAGAGCAATGTGAGCTTTCATTTAGAGAGTTACACTGAGCTGCAGTGTGTGTGTGTGTGTGTTCGGTTCAAGATTCCCATCACCTGTTGTTTGTTTACTGATGTAGTTTTGTAATCCTCTGCTTGACTGACCAATCATAACAGCGCGGCGTCACCCAGATGCTTCAGGTTGACAGCGGTAATAGAGTTTGAACGCAATCAGCAGCCGCCGGTCCTCCAGTCGGACTGTTTTTTTTTTAACCCTCATCTTCAGGAGAAGCGTTTGATTGCAGTGCGGCCGTCCCCGACACAAGGTCCGCAACCTTTCTGGCCCGGAGGCCTCTGATTACCTCCCCACGTTTGATTTGACAAAACATCACAGGAAAGAAACCAACAAGGGAGCAGGGAGGCCGAGAATCAGCTGTTGAGTCGCCGTACTGGAGCGACTCCCGGCCTCACTCCGACATCGCGATCATCAATATTCACATTTTCCACAGCTGAGGAATAAAGCGGCGTCCGTGTTGGTATGTTTCCATACAGCCTGGAGCTGCATCTTTCCTCCTTGTCGAGGCGACCTGTAATCACAGTTAGCTTCAAGACGGCCTCGTCTCTTGATTGATTGGCGTTTCTAACGGGATGTCACGGATATGAGGAGCCGGGCTTCCGCTCAGCCGGTGACACACTTCACCTCTCTGTACCTGCTCGCTGTCGGTATTCATCACGCTTTATAGCCGTGGAGAAAGCCTTTCTCTCCACCCCCGGCGCCGCTCTCTGTCGGATGAACGCCGTTTAATCCGTACGCGGAGCAGAAACCAGTCTTCGTCACCGCGAAACTCAGCCGGCGAGAAACAACGGCGGGTCGGGAATCAAGTGTTTGCTTCAGTTGACCATAAGCTGCAGTTCGAATGATTTCAGCTCCCGTCATCAATACCCACCTCAAATCAGCCTGTGAGGAGGAGGAGGATGAGGAGGAAGAGGAGGAGGAGGAGGATTATTCTCTGTGATTCAGGTTTTAGCTCTGGAAAAAAAACAGCACATGTCTAAAATAGTCTTTATAAACCTGCACTTTAGTGAGGATAGTGTGAGTCAGACGGTGTGTGTGTTGAGAGATATATGTGTGTGTGTGTGTGTGATGATTGGGTTCCCATACTACTGTCAGGATCCTGCGCTCTCCTTCTGAATTATGCATCTCTCGTTCAAAGAACGAATGAAGAAGAGCATGAGAGGGAGAAAACGGAGGGTGGGGGGGCGTCTTAAGATAAATGACAACAGCACAAAAGCATCTCAATAGGCTGGTGCCTCGCACACACACACACACACACACACACACACACACTGGCAGACAGCGATGAGAGAGGAGAAGAAAAATCGGTTGATTAGTACCAGCGGATGGAAAAGGGAAGTGTGTATGTTTGTTTGTGAGAGTGTGTGTGTCTGTGTGTATGCGTGTGTGTGTGTGTGTGTGTGTGTGTGTGTGTGAGAGAGATGCTTATGTAAAGGTTGGAGGCTTCAGTGGGACTCGTGTGCAGTAGCCATCCAGTAAAGAAAGGTGGCAGTGTTCATCCTCTAACCGAAAGGCAGTGTGTGAGCGTGTGTTCCACTTATGGTGATATGTGTGTGTGTTTTCAAAGAAGGGCATCTTAAAGTGTGTGTTGCATCTTGGTGTGTGTTTTCATTCTCATTTCTCTATAATCTCCCTGTAGGGTCCTTAGAGGTCTTCCTGGATGAATGAGTGAATTCTTATGAAGCATGAAATGACTCAGCTCTTTATTCGTGGTTACCACAGAGATAAGCTATGCTAACCTGCCGCTGCAGCTAGCCATCGGCCACCTAATGTGGCGCAGGACCAGTTATGGCGAGCCTGTTCGGTGCCGATGCCAGATAAGACTGAGGACATCCTCAGAACATCCAGAAAGTTCTTTTTAAATATTCTGCATGTTTGCTAATTTCTTTACTTAATGTGTTTGGTGGTGCTGGCCGTGAAAGACGTTCAACATGGCTGCCATATTTTCAAGATGGCAGCCATTTTTCCTCACAAAATGACGTATTGGGAACTTTCTTGCCAAATTTCATGCTTGTATCACATTTTGCACTGTTACTTTTGAGCAAAACCACAAACAAGTGGCCCATATGGCGGCCATCTTGAAAAAATGGCCACCATATTTATTTATTATTTATTCATTTTTTTCGTGGCTAGTACTGTCTCCTGAAGAAATGACCTCTAACGGACATTCATGTCAAATTTCATGCTTGCATCTGCACGATCAAACCCAAAGTCATCGGCTCTAACCTGTAGTAGGTCGTCGTCTCGGATGGGTGTGGGTGGACGCGCGCTTGCCTGTCTTTTCGTTTCAGCTGGATGTGCTTCGTCTGCCGCCGCGACCGCATGTATGGTAACGTTTGGCGAGTGCGAGCCTGAGGCTGTGTGAGCAGGCGAGAATACACACCGACACAGTGTTTATCTCTCGCCGCGCTTCACGCTTGCTATTGTACATGGCTTTCATGTATGTCATGGTTATCGCTACGGCTGGCTTACCTCACGCGCACGCACACGCACGCACACACACGTGTGTGTGTGTGTGTGTCTTATGGAAATGAGACAAAGGGGTCACATTATTCAGCCGTCGCTGCTCGCAGGTCCATATCAATGTCCCCGTATGGACGCAGCAGGAGAAATCAGGCGGTTTGTTTTCCGGCATGCTAATCAGTGTCAAGACGGACGTGTAAACACACCGGGAGCCGAGCGAGGCCACGCTCCGCCAAGAGAGCTCGTCTGGGCTGCAGCTGAGCACGTGGATTTCCCACCACGGCCTGCCTTCATGCAGAGAGGCTGAATGCTTGTCCACCGCGTCTCTAATATTAGCTCCGTGTTCGTTGAAAACGTTGTACTGAGCTGAAAGCAAATGAATCTGAATCGGTTTTTAGAAAACGTGAAATTCACAGATTAATTCCATTTCAGTAGACTCACGTGTGTGTAATTTGACGCCAGTGGCATTGCCTTGGGTGGTGGTTGTGTTTTGACTCAATACGCCACCTTGTGGTGGGTGTTTGTATTGCAGGGCCACGTTGGAAAAACGGCAGAGCGTCGGTGACTTCGTCAGGATTGTCTTCCTGGGCCTCAAAAGGTCCGGTTTCCTGTACTTGAACTTGTTCCAAATGAAGCGATCTGTGCTTCGTTCTGCTGATAGCTGGTGTTTGACAGAGCGATGAGTGGAATCGGCGGGACGGCCTTCATCAGCATCACTCCCCGCCTCTGTCAGCCGCAGAAAAAAAAATAAACTCCGCAGAAGCAAATCATCATCACCCTCCACGCGTTAAAAGGAGCTGTTGTTGTTGTTCATGAGGGATAAATCATTTTGGAGACGAGCTCGCCGCCTCGTCTTTGTGTGTGTTTGTGTGTGTGTGTGTGTGTGAGTGTGCGAGCACATCACATTACGCTCCAAGACTTCTGCTTTGATTGATGCTGTCAGTGAGTTTGGAGAAAGAAACGGCGGCTCGGGAGGGAAGGCGATAAGGAGGGAGAGAGGGAAGCAGATAAAGAAGAGAGAAAGAGCTCCAGAAGCATCCATCAGCCGCCGCAATCAGATTGTTTTCTCGCCGCTCCGTCTTTTCCTTTCTCTCTCTCTTCTTTGCATCTGCCAGCCCCTCGATTCCTCATCCTCCCCGTGCACGAATACAGTTGACGGATCTGCCGTGCGCGGCGTTGGCCGGGCGTCAGGAGGATATTGAATCACGGCGGGCCGAGGTGAGAGGCGGCGTCGCCACGTGATGGATGATACGGATCCGTCCGACCTCCCCTCTGCCGCTTATTGTTTCCCCGTGCGGGCGCGCGCGCGGCACGAGCACGCACACGTGCGCTCCCCCTGCGTGTTTAATTGACGTTCTGGACTCCTCCGTTGTTTTATTTCTGTCCCTCGTTCCATTGCGGTTATTGCTTTTCATTAAGTGGTCATTTCCTTCGCCGGCACCATCTAATGAGAGCGTCACGCCGCCACGCGCCCATTTATCAAACCACGCAGCCCTGGTGGTGTGACCAAGAGTACACACACACACACACACACACACACCTTCCTTCCTCTATCTGCCATCATGTCCCTGTCTCAATTAGGATTGTTTGTCGTCCCTCCTGCCCTCCATCCCCTGTTCATTTGGCCGCCCCCGTCTCTTCCGGGCCGCCTCATCGTGGCAGCCGTGACATTGTGTTTGACAGCTTCTCATTCTCGCGTCAGATCTCATTTGACTGTTAATTTCGTACACGCGCGTGCGCCTCGCCGCCTCTGAACCCGGCGCTCGGCAGCGGGTCACTTTTTTTTCCCCCCCTCCTCGAAAGTTATTGTGCTGCTAAAGAGGCGTCTGCACTGTGAGGGCTTAGAGAGCGGCTGAGCCGTGAATCCACACACACACACACACACACACACACACACACACACACACACTCACACACGCACACATCTGCATAGCTTGGCAGAATGAAGCAGGTTGCATCCTCACTGCTGGCAGGATAAATCGCATAAAAGCCTGGCTGTGATGGAGGCTCAGAGGAGACGCTGTAGAGGCTGATGTGCGTTTCCAGCCTGTTGGTATGAAAGGCTTCACATCCAGGAGAGCGTGTTCCTTTCAGCTCGTCTGCATGTGACATGTTTAATGCCTCGTTCTCACGTGGCGCGTGTCTCTTTCAGCTGGTGGCGGTGTTCCAGGAAGCGCCGTACGGCCGGACGGACAGTCCCAGGGAGAGCCTGTCCAACGGGTTCTCCAGCGACGCCCCGAGTCCAGAGCCGCTGCACTACTACTCCCACCTGCAGTACCAGGAGCCCAGCGGGGGGGAGATCGAGGTCAACGAGGCCAGCCTCAAAGCCAGTACGTCATCCGTCCGTCCATCATCCACCCACACATCCATTCATCCGTCTATCCATCCGTCATCGATCCATTCACCCATTCATCCATCCATCCATTCCTCCTTCCGTCCATCTTTCATTGATCCATCCTTCCATCCATCGCCCACTCCACCATCCGTCCATCCATCATCCACCCGTCATTGTTTGAACCATCCATCCATCCATCCGTCACCCACTCATCCATCCGTCATCCACTCACATCCATTCATCCATCCATCCTTCCGTCATCGATCCATCCTTCCATCAATTCCATCCATCCATCCATCACCCACTCCTCCATCCATCCATCATCCATCCTTCAGCGATCCATCCATCCATGCATCCTTCCATCCGTCATCCACCCACACATTCATCCATCCAGCCATCCTTCCCTCCTTCCATCTGTCACCCATCCATCCATCCACCTATTCATACATTACCAATCCTCCATCCATCCATCCATCCATCCATTCATCCATCCATCCATCCATTCAATCAGTCTCATCATGAGTGGGCTGTACCTTTAAAACAGTGCCATATTAACCTTTAAATTTAAAATTTAATGTTTTTCTTTGCTATGTTGCAGAGCGTACGTCACCGAACAATTACAACCAAAATGACAAGAATCTCGACATGAAATCAAATGTAATGATGAAAATGCAGTGAAATGTCCCAAAAAACTGGTGCATTATGGGCGTTTTTACAGACAGCATGGCTTTAAAGCTAATGCTAAACGCTAGCTTTCATGGTGGCGTCGCTGGTTTCTCCTGTGGCCCTGCGTTGGACACTCCTGGTGACTTTTTTATGATTAAGTGGGGAGAAAAAGTTGACCCAGATTTATTTACTTGTAGGCCTGCATTAGATCGATCCATGGACTTTTTGATTACAGCTCAAAGTTGCGCCACGTTGAGAAACATTCAGTTCAGGACAGATTGCAGATCTCCAAGAAAAACCTGTGGGACAAAGTTAAAAAAAAAAAAAAACACCTGAGAAATGGAAACCGTCCTCAATCAACACATTTTTCATGGATGTGAGACAGCAGTGCAATGCGCTGAGAGGTGTGTGTGTTTGTGTGATGCAAAGCGAACGTACTGCACAAAGAGAAAGTTGATAGCGTGTGAAAACAGACGGCATGTCGACGCAGCGTCTCTTTCTTTCCTTTACGTTCCTGTTTTCACACGTCAGTCATCGTGAGAGCCACCAAGTCTGTTTTTTTTTTAAATCTTGTGGATTAAAGAGAGCTTCAGTAAAAGTGTAAATTACACATCTGGTAGAGTTGCTGATGAACCTCAGTTTGGACGGAAAACACTCGAAACACGAGAACATGAAATCTCCTCACTGTCTACTGAGTTGATGGCAAAATGTAATTTCTGCCCTCGATTGGCTCAAAGCCATCGAGTTTGTGTGTTGCTGCAGTTTTGTTCTTGATATTGCAGCGATAACTCAGGTGTGACAGCGAGCTCTCAGACAAGCCAGAGTTGATGAGTGAGCTCGGTAAAAGTGACGAAAGTTGACCCTGATAGGAGCTGACAGCTGACTCCGTTCACTACTGGTTCAAAATATCATCCGAACGGCGATGTGGAGCGAGTGAGATGTCAGTAGGAGGACGTGTGGACCTGCTTTCACAAAATGTGGGCTGACGAATCCCAGAATATCCTTGAAAAACTGTTTTAATATGCAAAGTGTCATCCTGCTGTTCTGAATCATTTATCTCCTCTTCTTCTTTTTTTTTTTTTTTTTATCCGTCTCCACTCGGCTGTGATACTCGGCCTCCTCGTTCAGAGATACATCGTAACATGAAGTCTGTTTACTCCAACCATGAAAGTCAAGTTGTCCCCGCAGATTAATACGCTCGCCGTTGCTCGGCTAGTCCTGTAATATGACTTCTTACCATAAGATGGCGTCACGAGTCCCTTGGAGGCTCGAGAATGGCCAAACACGGCCACCTTAAATCCTGAAAACTCTCCTCTGCTGTGGATTAGAGAGAAACTCTTGAGACCTGAGGGCCCGCTTCAGGAAAAATCTGTTTTTCTGAATGAAGTCCGAGCTCACGGACAGTTTAAAATCCACTCCTGGCGAGGTTTTGGAACTTCAGTGAGTTGGCGGAGGAGGATTGATCCTTTCCCCGGGCTGGTGTGTGTGTGTGTGTGTGTGTGTGCAGAGTGTGTGCACGCGTGCTCTGTGCTGGCGATGATGTGCGATGTCGCCAACAGCAGCGTTATCCTGTACTACACCCGCATGCATTGGGGAAAATGAAAGTGGGGAAGTTAGTGGGTCACGGTGCATCGACAGCAGGAGCATCATAACAGGAGTGTTCAGTCAGAAGCCTGCGGGGGCCTCGGGGGAAATCCGAGCTCAGTCTGGGCTCAGACTGTTCAGGCTGCAGACATATTTCACTGTCCCTCATGGAAAGCGGAGTTTCTGTGTCGTCCTGAACCTCAGTTTGATTATTTTTTGAATGAACGATGAAAGAAGGTGAATGAGGGCCGCCCCGTCGCCTCCGTTCATTCCCCTCTCTCCATCTGTTGGCTGCTAAAAAGAACAGTGCGCCGTCCCTCGTCCCGCGTGCACCTCGTGGTCCATCATCTGCCTCCTGCTCTCCTATTCAGCCTCCGCCACCTGTCGTCCAGGACCTCCACCCCGTCGCCCGGCCCCGCCCTCTCGCTCTCTGCGTGGCTCCCACCTCTGACCAGATTAGCCCCGTAGCCTGTTAGCATGCTCAAGATGCAGCCAAGCGTGTGCGGGCTGATCCCGCCCCGTCTTTAACCCAGCGGGACCCGGTCCTCCCCCCCCCCCCCCCCCCCCCCCCCGGTCCTGATCCCCACCACCCAGCCGGCTCCCCGCCCAGTTCAACCCTGACTAACCCGGTTATGAAGTGACCCCGTGACGCCCCTCACACACTGCCAGACTGATGCAATAAAGGCTGCTTTTGTCATCTGGACATGCAAGAGTAGGCACACACACACACACACACACACACACACACACACACACAAAAAGAAGCTCCATGCAAGTTAAACAACCACTTGCACCCGAATGGGTGAGAGGAGAGAGAGTGTGTGTGTGTGTGTTTGCTCAGCTGGGTGTTGGGTTTCACGGAGCTGTGTTTCTCACTGGGTTTCGTGGGACTCGAGCCGGGGGACCTCACTCGGACCCTCTCCGGTGTCCAGCAACTCGATCTCCCGGCATCAATCTGCGCCGACACAGCGCGTGAGGTTTTACCGAAGCGACAATGTAACACAGCGATCTCCCCAGGCGTGACGAAGATCCCGAGACGGTGTCTTGCTGCTCCGGGATCTGTAATTAATGGGACATGTGGAGCAGGCCTCTCTCTCTCCTCCGGTTTTCAGTCAGGACACACACAACACTGTTGGAAGATGAAGATTCGAACCGGCCTCGTTTGCCCCTTTATTGACATGACATGTTTTTCTGAAGGACCTCGCCACAGCTAGGTGACGGCGCTTTAGCTAGTATTAGTAGTGCTAGTATTTAGCTAGTAGTTCTGATGATAAGACCAAACATCCTGCCGGACGTGAATCCTTTTATCAGCAAATCGTGTAAACTGTGGTCACTAGGACAATTAGATTACTGCAAACCACCTGAAAGGTTTAATCAGACTATTACCTTAATCTCGTTCTCACAATAATCTGGTTTTGTGTGTGTGTGTGTGTCTATATGTGTGTGTGTGTGTGTGTGTGAGATGGCAGTGAGTGGCGCTGGACGGGACCACAAGTCATCCAGTAATCAGTCAGGCGTCGGAGTGTTTGTGTGTCAGGTCGGCCCGCTTGTTTGAACGGGGTGATTGGACTCCACACTGCCCCAGTGGGATGATTAGACCTGCATTGATCGCCCCCTGCACTTCACACGCACACACACACACACACACACACACACACACACACACACACACACTTGGAGGAAGAGAGTCCTTATCGCTTCATCCCACCGGCAGCCTGAGCCGGGCCGCTCCATCGATCGCCAGAGAAAACAAGACCACCCCGGCCTGAGGTTTCAAAACACACACAAACATGAGTGTACGCACAGGTGAAGGGCCGCCGCCGCCGACTCCCGACGGTCCGCCTGGAACGCGCCGCTTCCTCGTTTCTATCCGACTGTAAAACTGGAGGAAACTCCCGGAACAATCGGAGCGTTCCCGCAGTTCAGTCGGCCTCTCCACGGCTCTCTAATTCCTCACGTCTCAACGGGAAGATGGAGGAAGTGTGCCGCTCGGGTGTGATGAGTGTGTGTCGCGGTTTTCTCCTTGAAGTGGACCTCCAGATGATACAGTAGGCGGAGTCTGTTTAAAGTCTTCAGTCATCTCCCGAAACTAAAATACGTCCAACTTGTTGAGATTCTGTCTCTTTCCTTTTTTTATTTTTTATTTTGCTTTAGAAGTGAGGCTGCACTTTCATGTCAGAAAGCGCAGGAGAAGTTCACTTCATGTTGCCGAAAGGGCAAAAAACCTGTTAGTTTACCATCTGCTGGGCGGCAGATGCCACGCCGCCGTCCTTCTTCACCGCCTTCACAGAGGATTCAAGTTTTATACTTCTGGTCAAAAAGCACTTTTTATCACGATAACTCCAGCTCGGTTGGCTGAAATCTTTCATATTTTTTTCCCATGAAGTCAATAAAATAATCAGATGAAGATATCCTGCATCTCTTCTCTTGAATCCCGTCGGCTTGGATCAGAAATCCTTCTGAGGCGTCCAAACGGCGGCTGACCTGAGGGAGTCACGACTGTCACTCCCATCAATGCCTCTGACCCCCGCTGACGCCGCCTGACCCTCCCGGGGCCGCCGCGGGTCAGAGGTCAACGCCGGCGACCCTCAGGCTCCCTCACATCTCCGGGCTGGGCCCGAGGAATCTAAGTGGCGCGAGGATTGATGGGGTCAGACGAGACCCGGGTGGATCGAGGAGGAGGATTTATGAGGCTGACCGCCGGCTAATGGAGCCTGACTGTGACCGTGGAGCCACGCCGCAAAGTGCCACTATTGACATTGTGGTGAAGTCGAACCGTGTGTGTGTGTGTGTGTGTGAGAGAGAGAGAGAGAGAGACTGAGATTTTCTCAATGATGTACCTCATTTCGCAAATCCATTACTGCGTCTTTGGAAACCGTTTGATCAGTTTGGGTGTAAAATCTCCGCGATGCAGCCTGGAACACCGCCGTCGGCGAGCTGAAGGTGTTTCGGTGCCTAATGTTCCCGTCGTCCTTCCAGTTGGACTCACTTCTTTGTTTTTTTTTTTGCCGTTTAAAAAAAAAAAAAAAAAAAAAAAAGTAAAATCTGATTCCCAGCATTGTGTGTGTGCAGTGTGTGAACCTGTCATTGGGTGTAACCAGCTTCTATACACGGCTGCTCTAAAGTTGGAAACTTTACCAGTACATGTGCAGGTCTGGAAGCACTTCAGAACAAGGTTATTTTCTGTGGTTTCATGGTTTAAATGAACGTGTGCGTCAGACCCTCATGCTGAGTTGATGGATGCTGCAGCCCAGTAATGTTGAAAATAACAGAGCAGTTCAGATGAAACAATCCCCGCAGTTATTCAGCCTCCCCCGTGAAATATTCACACATTTCAAATGTTGTTCTGTTCTAACAGCTTGAAAATGCCTCAAAATATGTGTCAGTGTAGTGAAAACTTTGGTTGTCCTATTTATTTTTGATTAGGAACTAATCTTAACCCAGTTCGAGCGAAGGCTCTCATTTAGAGAACTAGAATTAATCAAGACCCAAAAGCATTTAGACCCAGTCCAAGATGTAGTTCGTACTCGGTGCAGAAAAAATATATAAGCCAGAACAGACAACAGATTTTTCTTGTGCTTGAACTTAAAGCAGAAAATCCAGACAATGAATACCAGTCAGTTTACAACGCAGTTCAAACCAGTCATAAACCAGTTAAATCCGGTTTAAAACCCAGTTCAAACCAGTCATAAACCAGTTAAATCCGGTTTAAAACCCAGTTCAAACCAGTCATAAACCAGTTAAATCCGGTTTAAAACCCAGTTCAAACCAGTCATAAACCAGTTAAATCCGGTTTAAAACCCAGTTCAAACTGTTATAACTCAGTTTAATCCAGTTTTGAAACCCAATTCAAACTAGTCATAAACCAGATTGATCCAGTTTAAACCAGACTAGTCTAGTTCAGCCCAGTCAGGAAAATGAGAATTTGGTTTTATTCCACTGCAGGAACCAGCAGCCATTTATTTGTACTTTGCACCAGATTTCTGTGGCATTAAAATAATCTTTGAATAAATTTGATCTGCCGTGTAAACAGACGCCGACGTCCTGCTCTGTGATTTTACCTGCACGCGTTTCGTCGCGCCGCTTCCACCGTCCCCGTCTTGCTGCGTCTGCAGACGCCTTCCCTTCCTCTCACAGCAAAGACACATATGAGACGGTGTGACCTAGTTTAGATGCTCGCAAACCCAACAGATAGTCAGACACGGAGAAATAAAGAGAAGCACTGATACTGTGGAGGCTTTTTTTTCTTCTTTTTTTTCCCCCTCCCCTGATGTCTTTTGATGCAAGCTGAGAAATGTTATTGTTTTCCTCTGGTTGTTTCTCTGTTAAATCGAAAGACATTTCATTACAGCAAATCACACCGTTTCCTGTTCGGCTTCACAGGAATTGAGCTTTTCTGAATAAGATGAGACGACATTGTGTTTATTCCCCCAGTTCAGTCAAAATAAAAGTGAAGGAAAACTTGAGTTCTTATCAAAAGAAGCAAACATCTTGAAGCTTTTTGTACTTTTTGTGCTCTTTATTTATTTATTTTTTAAATTTAAAGTTCTGGCGTTTGCGACGGTGAGTCAGCGTGACTATTTTCCGGCTCCGGCAGTTAGTGGAGGTGGAGTGAAGGTGTGAAACACTGACAGATGGAGGACGGGACCGGGCTGACACCTCCTCCGTCGGGGGAGGAACTGATGACTCCTGATGATTATTAGAAATGATGACGGCGAGCCCGAACACGGGACGGGAACAGCCGAACATGTGGTCCACCGTATCCGCTTTGCGTGCGACGGCCATTTTTCATCTGCCTTCAGTCACTAACCACACACATACTCACACTGCGACCCCGCCCCTCCTCCTCCTCCTCACCCCCCCCTTGCTCTCTCCATTCTGACCACGTTAGACCAGGACCCTGTCGCTGACCCTCCAAAGAGAGATTGATGACGGGAAAGCGGAGAGTTTTGTTTGCCTTCCCTTTCCGTGTCTCTCGGTTATTGGAGGTTTTCACCCTCCTCCTTCTCTGTCACCATCTCTCGGCTCTCCCCTTCACTTTCCGTTGATCTCACTCTCTGCCTCCTCTCCTCTTTATTTTCTCCTCCGTCGAGTCGGATTTGAGAAACGCCCCGCTCCGGGCTCCACTTCCACAAATACCCGCCTGCTCCCGTTCGGGCTGGAAATTAAAGGCGAGAGGCGGCTTGAAGGTCCAAATTAGCTTCTTTTGGGTTGCTCCCCGCTCGGCTGCAGGGGAAGAGTTGCGGCGAGGCCCCGTGCGCGTGAACGTGCGCGCCCGGGCTGCCTGGAGGCAACAGCTGCTCGTATGTTCACTGCGGGACGGGGGTGGAGGGGTTTCGGGCGTTCGGCTGAGGCGACGAGGCGGAGGCCTGTTCGCTCTCACGATCCGTGACTCAACCTTTTCAATAAAAGGGAATCAAACTGGCAACTCTTCCCACAAGTCCATAAACCAGTTTAACCCAGTCTGTAAACCAGTGTAAACCCACTCCCTAAGCCATCTATCAGTAGGGTTCGACTGAGTGTGACTTTTCCCTTCCAGACACGCCGCTGTTGGTGAGAAGCAGCAGCGACTCCGCTCTGGCTCCGCCCTTCGAGATGACCTCCGCCCGGCCAGCCGAGCACCGCAGAAACGCCTCTCCTGATCCGGTGAGTCGCAGTTTGGATGGTTTTTGTTGTTTTTTTTTTTCCCCCCTAAAGTGGGCCGTCGAATTGGACGAGTAGTTTCTAAACAAGAACTTTCATTTTGAGTCCGCTCGTCTCTTGGCTGTGCGATTGGCTGACGGTGGAACCTCACACCGCTCACAACCCGCGTCCAGAATTTCTCCAGAAACGTCCCTTCTTTTGTCAGTATTCTTCTGTGTCTTGTATGGGGGAAGACATTGATTTCTGTGAGTGGCGCAGAAAGTAGGCCACGGCGTTCGGTCGCTATCGACCGGCCTCCCGCAGCTCTTTCTGTCTGGATGGAGCGAAGACACGGTAAATAAATAGCAGAGGTAAACGTGCTGCGTCTCCAATTCCATGTGTGATGCACGCCGTCCCCCTCGTTGAAAAGCTTGGAAGCGGGCGCGTTGCGCCGTCCGCCCCGGGCGGCACTCTGAAAGGCTGGCCTCTAAAGTGCTGCCCGCCTTTTTTCAAGCGCAGCCGCCATTAAGGAGGACTTTGTGTGCCGCCTTTTCTTGTCCCTCCATGGGTGATTGTGTGTGTGGTGGGCACTGTTGAGGCAGTGTAAGGTCACCCCAGTGTGTGTGTGTGTGAGCGAAGGCGTCCTGCCGTCCGTCCCCGCTGCGCCGGGCTCGGCGGTGACTCAGCAGAACAGAGGCATCAGCAGGCGGCGTGTAAACACAGTGACACAGCACATATTTCCTGTCCGGGGAACGCCGGGGCTCGTCGGCTTCAAGCGGCGCCGCCGGAGCCCGGCGAGCGGACTCATTACAGGCCGGATAAAACACCCCTGTTGACGAAGAAAAGGCTTTTCAGACTCATTCAGTCCTAAAAAAAAGAGACATCCGGCGATTTTTCACTTTGAAGAGGTTCAGCTCTGGAAGTTACAGTCGAATAAATCAGTCCTCTGTAGTTCGCCTCACGGGTGGAAAGCAGCCGAAACGACCGAGACTGTGTTTACACCAAAACTGCGGTTGTGTTGCGGGCGTCTGTTCACTTGACAATGGTACAAGGAGTCACTGGAAACAGTCTCCGTCTCCGTGGAAACGGCTAAAACACACCTGCCATTGTTAACGTTTCGTGTTGGTTTCACTCCTAAAACGGTCATGAGAACCACATCATTCTGAAATCGTCGGAGGCAGAGGGGATTCTGGGAGAGGCGCAGCGCCTGCCACGCGGCCTCCACCCAGTGAAACACACAACGTGTGTGTGTGTGTGTGTGTGTGTGTGTGTGTGTGTGTGTGGACGGCTGGAGGCCGTCACAGCTCGCGGACATATCGAGTCCCGCTCCTGATGGACTCCAGAGATCGATACGCCACCTCTCCATCCTCCGTCACCGCGCCAGTCCTCCGGTCACCCCGGGCCTCCGCCACCACACACACCAACCCCTTCAGATACGCACTCTTTCTTTTTCTCTTTTCTTTTTGTCTTGCAGGTATTTAAAATCAGACAAAGTGTAATTCGGCCCGTTACAGTGATAAATATGCGTCCTGGCCTTTAATTGATTTTGCTGCCTGCTTTGAGGAAGGCCAGGGTTCTCCCTTCTCCGTGTAATCTATGCACAGACCTCACTTAGTCCGCCTTTCTCTTTTTTATCAGGGCGGCTAATGAAACTGGCACACGGCTGAGCAGTGCTAAACATGCAGTCAGCGGCTTTAATTGATTTTAGCTTCCTGCCATGTTTGAAGCTAATAAATGAGACAATTACGGCTAGCCGCTAACTGCAGAAGCCGCCGCCGCCGCCGCCGCCGCCGTCTCCTGCTACCTCCTCCCTCCCGCCCGGCCCGTTTTCAGCACCTTGAGCTGCTGTGATGCAATACGTGTTAACACAGCGGAAAGTTGCGGCTTTAATGCGCTGCGGCGTGTCCGGCGCTGATGGCTCGCTCAGCCGGAAAGGAGCGAGCCGTCGCCTTCGCCGGCGAGACTGAACTGTGCTGCTCCTCCGGCTGTGGCGCTTCGTTTTCCCGCTCGATGCCAGCGGGATGTCGTGTATACCTGCAAGTGTGTGTGTGTGTGTGTGTGTGTGTGTGTGTGTGTGGGCGCGCACGTATCCGTACTCTTTCACCGCTCGGGTGTCGGTCGAAGTCCTGACGGAGGCAGCAGCTGTCGTGGAAGCGATGAAAGTATTTAAAGTGTAAACACAGAGAGCCTCTCGAGTCGCGGGCGATGAGAGAATTTGCTGTCGGTTCGTGCGCCAAAGCAGACGTGCGAGCCGCCGCTAATACAGCATCTATTACACACACACACACACACACACACACACACACACACAGAGTCTGGTGAATCCTCCAGCGCATCATGTGAGTCTCTCAGGAAGTCACAGGCTGAAGTATTTACTGACGTGTGCACGAAGGTATTCCAGCGATGCTCTGCAGGCTGCAGTCAGATCTTTGGTAATAACGGTAATAACGGCGCTATAAACAGGAACACACTGCCGGGCCGACTCGAATAACCTCAGCGGAGCTGTTGTCATGTCCGATGTAGATGCATCACTCACGTGGTGATACTGTTGTGTTCCCAGAGATGTACAGAATAATGTGTGTGTGTGTGTCTTACATAATACATGTGCTGTTCCTGTATAGAAGCGTCCAAACAGGGGATTTAGTTGTTCCTGCGCCTCCTTCAGTTTCACGCTACAGTCGCTGAGTGTGTGTGTGTGTGTGTGTGTGTGTGTGTGTGTGTGTGTCTGCATTACGGGTGTGTTGGCGCTACATGTGTTCACCTGCCAGCCGTGTGTTTCCCCACAGGCTGTGTGCCGGCGCCTCGCCTCGCCTGAGCCGCGCCCGCTGCAGCGAATGGCGTCGCAGCAAGATGCACAGCAACAATGGGAGCCTGCCGCTCACACACACACACACACACACACACACACACACACACACACACACACACACACACACACACACAACACACACGCACACACATGCGTGCGCTCCATTGTGGGGGGTAATCTCCCCCTGGCCGGATAAGTGGGTCAGCGTTTGTGCCGGCAGTGTTGATGCTGTTGTGCTCCTGAACGCATCATCTTCCCTCACGTGACGGGTGCAGGTAGCGGCGGCAGGATGTGTGTTGGCGGGGGCGTGCGCGGGTGGCGGAGCATGTATTTACCCTGCCGGAGGAGGAGGGAGGGAGGGTCGGCGGGGGCTGCTGGGTGTGGTGTGGAGGGAGGGGGGGGGGGGGGCCGGTGGGCGGGAGCTTCTCAGCCATTAGTGCTGGTGACACAATGAAAGTGACAGGGCAGAAGGACCTAATTGGAGCCTTCTTGTCCTCGGTGATTTGGGGCGATCACGCGGTCGCCGCCCCTCCACGGCGTTCATGGCAACAGTTTGACGACCGGCTTCCTCTCTCCCCTTCTTTCTGCACTCGTTTGCCCCGAGGTTGTTGATTCTTTTATTTATTTATATTTTTTCCGAATAGAGCCGTGGCTGGCACGGGGCCGGGATGGAGGGAGGGGGAGGGAGAGGGAGATAGATAGAAGCATCCACAGAGTGAAGGACGGGACGCCGGCGCGGCGGCGGCGGGAGCTCGGCGTCCGGCGGCCATTCTCCCATCACTCTCTGCAAAGGTGATGGATGGCGGCGGCGGCGGCTCGGACGGCTAATTGGCGAAGAGGCCTCCTGACGCTCTCCGAGCGACTCTCGCCTGCCGAGTGTGTGTGAAGGTAGAAGATCCCTCCCTCAGCAACACCGTGTGTTTGTTTTTTCTACAGGAAAGCAGCGATGAACTGAGAGCAGCTTTTGACCGGCTGTCGGACGAGCAGAACTCTGAGAACATGAGCCACGTCCACCTCAGGTAGGACGGCGACAGAGTGTGTGTGTGTGTGTGTGTGTGTGTGTGTGTGTGGAGGTGTGTGTCCGTTGTTCCAGTGTGTATACGTTGGTCCTAATGGCGGCAGACAGATGGAGACTGGGATTAATATTCCAGTCTTTGTTTGACAGCCTGACATGCTGCCGGATTAAACACCGGTGTGTGTGTGTGTGTGTGTGTGTGTGGTTTCACCTCCGTTTCCTCTACATTTGAAGTTGTGTGTCGCTCCACTAACCTTGGTTTTTTTTTTTTCCTTCGGCTTTAAAACAGAACTTCAGACAACAACAAGTCGGTGGACTGAGAGAAGGAAACGCTCTCATTTCAGATTTGTAGTAGTGAAATTAGCCCCGAGCGTCGCGATACACAGCTGTGTTTTCAAGTCCAGATGATTCAGGGACGGGGACATGTTCCACCTCGGGCTACACTTTGAATCGAACAGAAAACATCCACATTTTTTTCCTTTGGTCGCACCAAACCGAGCTCGTCCCGCCGTCTGAGGAGACTGGGAGCGGACGAGCAGACCTTTACGGCGGCCTGCAGGACGTCAGCAGGATTTTACACAACTCATCATCAACAGGAGGAGCGTGATCCTGATGAAAACAAAAAGTCTGCGGACTTCAGCAGCCGCGGTCTTCTAATAGGATTGAAAATGTCAGCGCTGCAGTTATTAGCAGAAACTCCAGATATTGCGTTCCTTATCTCGGACTGAGCTGTCAGTAAACACGAACGCTCAGCTGTCTGCACAGTTTGCACTTCTTCCTCGCTTTCCCGTCCCGTTTTCAACCCGATGTCTTCGCTTCCTCCTCCCCTGGGCAGGAACTCGATCTGCTGCTGATTAAAGATCGATGTTCGGTCAAGTTTTGGGGCGAAAAGTTGGAGAAACCCATCAGAGTTTCCGGCGTTCGCTCTCTTTCAGAAGCAGGTGGACAGAGCAGAACGTACACGGACACAGAACATGGCGGAATATCGCGCAACAGCGGAAGATCAGTTGAAACGCATCGACGGAGTTACGTAGATTTAACATCCAAACCTTTCCGATTCGCCATGTCTGCTGGCCTGACGATCGTCACGTCTTCATCTCCACTCCGTCATCCCGGTCAGACAACCCTGGTAACCGTGACGACGACCAGCCCCTCAACTGTGTGATCCGGCGAGCGATGGCATTGGGTGACTGGACTCCTCCGAGAGCGTCCGCCTGGCCGGACCGGCAGACGGCGATTCTTCGGTGTCTCACAGTACGGCTGCGTCTCGACGGCGCCGCGATACAATGGGGGCCCGGCTCTCACGCGCGGCTCGCCTCGGTTAACAGATGGTTGGCAGCGGAAGAAACGGCGGCGAGCGAGCGGGGGCTCGTCTTCAGGAGGCCGGCGGTTCGCTCGCCGCTCGGTCTCCGTTGATGTAGAGGAAGTCAACCAGGAGTGGGAGCGCCATCTGTCTCGGTCCGTCCCCGCCCCCCCCCCCGCAGCACCACTGGGTTTGTTTGTGTTTGTGTCAGTGGGAAGCTGAAGTGGGTGAGTGGAGCTATTCTGCATATTAGCGCGCGGCGCTAACAAGCTACAGTTGCCTCTGATGAGCTTGTTTGCGCCGCCGTTTGTTTTTTTTTGTATGAATGTAAATCGACCGAAGCTGCGTGTGTGTGTCTGTGTGTGTGTGTGTGTTGCAGTCACGTCACTGCCAATATATCATTTACAGCTGATTTCCTACCTGTGTGTTTGGTGTGTGTATGTTCCCCGTCCGGATCCACAGAGCGGAGTGTGTGTGTGTGTTGATGTAATTCAGATGTAACTGTGCTCTCTAATACATGTAAATGTGATGCATGTGTGTATCTGTGATTTTTCAATTTGGAGGAATGTGACTGATGGTGTTTGTGAGCGCGCAATGGGCGCAGCAATAAGAATGCAAATTGGATGTGTGTGTACATTTGTGTATGGGTGTGTGTGCGTGCGTACATTACGGTGCGCGACCCTGCCAGAGGTTAACGAGAGCCGGGTGACAGTGACGGAGGAGCGGCGGATAATGATCCCAGCTAGTCCTTGGCTGGCGTGCACGTGTGAAGCACATAAACCTTGAACTTCAGCGCCTCTGTTTTGTTTTCATGAACTCGAACAAAGACAAGTCCTCACCTTGTTTTTTTGTTGTGTCGCAGCTCCGTAAGCGCTGAGCGTGAGGAGAAAAAAGAGAAAAACACCTCGGTGTTATCGGCCTCCTGCTGCGATTCCTCTTTTTTGGACCGTTTTTCACTTCCCCCTCTCCTGCAATTTGCCGGATGAAGGAGAGGTGGACGCATTGCAGCGCAGGTCTGAGGAAGCAGCTCAGCTTCAGATTTCTGTCGCCGCCGACATCAAACCTGCAGAACGTCTTGATGCCGCGGCTTGCATCACTTTCCATCCTCTGGCGTGACTCAGGACTCCGGTGCCTGCTCCGACCCGGAGCGCCGGAATAATCCCCGGTGAAAAGGCGAGCGGAGAAGTCGGCTCACAGGCTCGAAACTCATCTTCTCCCTCCTGCTTTCACTGATGACACGGCGGCGCCGACGAGGAGGAAGTCAGACTTCACTGGAGGCGAAAAGGGCCGAGCGGTGGCAGAACCCTGCAATTTCAAGACTGCGTTTTTCTTCTGGTTTTCCCAAAACGTATCGTTCCGCTCATCGTTCATTAGCATGCATGTCATTGGTCTTTGTGAAGCGGCAGCCGGAGTCGGAGGGTCCGCTGTGATCTCCCTCCGCCGACCTGCCGTCCCCCCGCCTGCCCGTACCGAGCAGCGGCCGCTCCGCTGTTTATCTTCAGCGGTATTGTCCTTGTTTATCTGCTGTTAAAGCCACAGTTCAGCGCCGTGCAGAGATTATTAGAGGGGCTCATTCTGTTTCATCTCTATCTGCCCCTCCATCTGCCTCCCTCTTTTATCTGCTCCTTTTGTCCACCAGCGAGATTGGCTAGTTGAGACGCAGGTAGATAAGAGGTGGAGTAAGCCACCTGCATCCTGGCCGTACACACACACACACACACACACTCGTCATCGTGATGTCGTCTTAAAATCTCGCAGAGAAATGTTTGGGATATCAAGTGACGGGTTGTGTATTTTGTTGACAGAAACATGACGAGGTCGGTTGAAATCCTGGCCGACCGGGGGCCGCTGGGCATCCACGTAGTCCCCTACTGCTCCTCTCTGAGTGGACGGTAAGCACACACACACACACACACACACACAGTGTGAGCAAACACACTCTGCATCCTCCTGCTGCCGCATGCACTTGTAATAAATCACACATTCATGAGGAAAAGGCAGATGGCGATGTTGACTCGTCGAAATGCGGGAAAAAGTTCAAGTGTTGGAGTGTAATCATATACGTGTTTACCTCGGTGGATTCACACCGGCTCTGCTGTGCGTGTGCTGCTAGAACCCTGGGCCTCCATATTAAAGGCATCGAGGCCAACAGCCGCTCCAAGAGGGACAGTCTCTTCCAGGAGGACGAGTGCATCGTCCAGATCAACGACGTGCCGCTGCAGGACAAGACCTTTGCACAGTAAGTAGGCCGGCGAGCGCGCCAGGAGCCAAGGGCAAAGCGAGGAAATGCAATGCAAATATTTGATGTGAAACCAGGGTTTGAGATCATTTTCCAGATCTGGATGTGGTGGCAGAGAGTGAGGATGCAGGAGGCGGAGGATCCGCTGTGGAAACTACTGAAATGAAACTGACTAAAGAACAGAAATGCATCGCAGTGTTTCATTCAGCCATTTTCTCAAGAATAGGTGTTAAGAGGTGATAAAGAAAAGTCATTATTAGACATTAATAATTCAATATGTGCTCATTTGTTCTCTTTTAATGGATTAGAAAGTGACGTCAGGCTCAAGTGACTCACTACACCATCTGGTGGTGCAGAGCGGTACTGCAAGACACACGTCGTTTGCTAACTTTCAGATCACAACACCAGAAATTGTTGAGTTGACATCCCAGCTGGTGCTGAGTGGGTTCATTTTTGAAACTATCTGGAAACACTTACATCAAACCTCCAGTGAGTTTTGGTTTCATCCAAATGCAAAATGTCCGTTTGCCCGTTGTCCTGTGTGCATCCGCCCACTCGCTCCGTCACTTTGCCTCCTCCACCAGCCAGACTGTGGCCATCTTATCCCTCTCCAAAGTGAATTTCTCCTCCTCTCCTCCGTCCCTGTCCTCTCTCTTGTGTCTGAATTGGTCCATTTAACTGCATCCCTGCTGCGTGGGTCTGTTCTGTGTGGATGTTGCGCCGACAGTAGTCTAATAAAGCTCCAGTCGGCGCTCGCTTGTAAGGTCTCCCCATCTGATGGGGACCGCAGAGTCCCAAACCAGCTGGAGGACCGGCTCTGTTCTTGATCCAGGCTGAATACGGCTCCATTAACGACGCATTGTCTGTGTTCTCCGTCTGCGTCCTGCTCGAGTTCGCTGCTCTCTTTGCTGTCATACACTTCAGCTCAGGATAGAGCGATCAGCGTTCTCCCCAGATGCCTTCTTCTGCCGGTGCCGGAACCTTAAACCCATCGTTTGCATAATCTTTGTTCAGGTCGCAGGAGGTGTTTCGCCAGGCGATGGGCTCCCCCTCGGTGCGTCTGGAGGTCCTTCCAGCCGCCAACAAGTCTCGCTACGAGAAGAGCCTGATCGGCCAGCTTTTCACCAGCGACATCAAAGACCCCGCCTCCAGAACCAAGAGTCCCCTGGTGGCCCGCGCCAAGGCGGACTCGCAGCCAGAGCCCAGACCCGGCTCCAGATCAGATTTGGCCCGGCCGGACTCGCGAGCCCGGACCCCCGATCCGGCCCTGCGGGAGGCCCCTCCGGCAGACCTCCGGTCTCGACCCGGCTCCATAGAGAGGGCTTCTCCGACGGATCCTGCAGGGGGCGCTCGCTCCTCCCCCGCCCTCACCAGCGGCAGCCAGGACCAGCCCGAGGGCAACAACCCCGTCTTGGCCGCCCTGGCAAACCTGGCCAACAAGAAGGGGGGCAAGAAGATCAGGATAGACCTGAAGAAAGGTAAACATGGTCACGGTGCTCGGGATGTGATCACTTCCTGTTCGGTCGCTGCTCAGACTGAAGCAGCAAAGATTGTTGTGATGATCCAGAGCACCATCAACTCCTCTTCCCTCCATCCTGTTTTTGTACGATTATTTTTCTCCCCCCCCTTTCTTCCCCGTCTTCCTCCATCCCTTTCAGCTGACGTGAGATCAGAGCGGAGGATATTATGGGGTTTCTAACACCCTCTCCCCCCGGCAACAGGCTCCTTTCTCCGCCTGATTGACAGGCGGCGGGGTTTAAGGTGCGCTAATGTAGGGCAGGCAGGGGCTTAGCTCGCGGACCAGATAGCATCGTTCACCGCCTTTAGTATGCCACGCCGGCTTTACTCTCTCTACGCCAACACACACACACACACACACACACACACACACACACACTGAGCGTGGCACATTTCACTCATGGCTTGGGGCTTGTGAGGCTGTGAAAAAGGGAGAGGGTGGAGGCTCTGTGGGTTGATGGCTCATGCATGCAAGTGTGTGTCTGTGGAGACCACACACACACACACACACACACACACACACACACACACTTGTGACTACACAGAGAAAGTAAATGTAGGCTCACAAGCACAAGAGAAATCTTGGTGGAAATGGCCCACCGTCCCCGGGGAGGGGAGCCAGAGGAGGGAGTAATATCTCCCAGGTTCTTCTTTTTTTTTTGTCTCGGTCTCTCTTCCCTCCATCTTCTCCCTCCGCCTCCCTTCGTCAGCCGCCGTTCGGCCTGCTCACACGTGAAATTAAAGGCAGAGTCTGTCTAATCCGGCTGCGAGAGAAGCCCGCTCCCGGCGGCTCGGAGGCTGAGCCGGGCGAGCAGCCCCCCAGAGGAGAACAGGCACTTAACGGTAGTTAATGTGGAGGACGATGCTAAAAGCAGAGATCGGCTTCAGCGGGACGGGGAGGAGGAGGGGGAGGAGGGGGAGGAAGGTGGCGGAGCAGGGAGACCAGGGGGAAATTCAATTAAAAGAAGTTGAGAAGTCATCACCAAGTCATGTTTTTGGGAGGCGTGCACGTCCCCCCGCCGTGCACTGTGACTCCAGCGCCTCTCTTTCCCCCGCAGGCGTCGAGGGTCTGGGCTTCACCGTGGTTACCAGGGACTCCCCCGCCAACGGGCCGAGCCCCATCCTGGTGAAGAACATCCTGCAGCGCGGCGCCGCCATCAAAGATGGCCGCCTGCAGCCCGGGGACCGCATCCTGGAGGTGAGGAGAGCGAGCGTCTGACCCGATGCGTGTTGGCAGGATGCCGGTTAATCTACTCCCCCATGTGTCCCCCCCCCCCCCCCCCCCCCCCGCAGGTGAACGGCGTGGACATGACGGGCCGCAGCCAGGAGGAGCTGGTGGCCATGCTGCGCAGCACCAAGCAGGGCGAGAGCGTGTCGGTGGTGGTCGCCCGGCAGGACGACATCTTCCTGCCGCGGGAGCTGGTAAAGCGCGCCCGCGCCTCCTCTCCCTGTTCACACATCCTCCTCGCATTGTGTCCGGGAGCAGAGGCCTCTTCACGCCCGTGCCCTCTTGCACCGCACACGCACAACCCGCGCCGCCGCCTTCCTGTCACCGCTCCGCTCTGTTGACACAGCGGTGCCAGAGGAAGTCGTGCACGCCGGCCCCGCGGGTGTGAAGTGACCGTTTTACCTGTGACGGGCAGCAGGGTCGGGGGTCGGGGGTCACGAGGCCGCTGAGCGGCGTTTGTCCCGGTGCACCTGTGTCGTCTTCCTCACGCTATTCCCTCCTCGGCTCTTCAAAGCGCCGCCAGAAAGACACGCTTTGCAGTGAACGGCGGCACGTTCACACCCCCCCCAACGACCGCCGAAACACCCAGGACTTGATTAAAAACTCCCGACAGGAAGTGCTCGTACGCGCACGCACGCACACGCGGCAGCCTTTAAACAGCTAAGTTACTGCTTCCTAAAATAGTTTGCCCTCATTAATGGCCCAGCAGTCTTGGCATAACAAGTGCACTTTGAAGAGCCTCTACAGTCTTCATCTAACACTTGCTTGTATTTGTGCTTTAGAGAGAGACTTAAAGAGGGAGGAGAGGAGGGAGGGAAGGGGTGGGGAGGAGGAGGGGGAGGGGGAGGTGGTGGTGGGGGGGGGGGGGGGCTTGTAAGAGAGAGCCTTCACTCCTGTCTCTCTATCGCTGCTGTTGAAGTTGTTGCTGCCCCCTGAGATCTGGCCCTTATCTACAGCACAGCCCTCCAGCTCAAAGGACGTTTTGATGTCCCCTAAACACACACACACACACACACACACACGCACACACACACACACACACACACACACACACACACACACACACACACACACAGTCATTTCTTTTCAGTTTACCATCCACCCGGCCCCTAATTGTCGTTTTTTTTTTTTTCAGTTTTCCTTCCATTTATTTAACCTTGGTGTGAATATCTTCATCCTCCTGACGTCAATGATTGAATTATTGAATTTCCAAGCGAGGCCTGGCCGAGACACCCCCGCAGCTGGAGTTAACACCTCGTGGTCTCGGTGCAGCTACAGTCCCATACATCTGTCGACCGGGTGAAATTTGCCTGGAAGTGAAAACGAGTTGAATTCCAGGCTCAGCGTTTCATATACGACACACACTTCATTATCGCCGTCACAGCCGCACGCCGAGATGAAAGAGCAGATCAGTGCTCACAGCGGTGTGTGTTTTGTATCCAAAATAATTAAATCCAAGGTCTGACAGTTAAGTGACGCCAGAAGTGAAGGCGCTCGCCGCTGCCGGAGAAAACTCGCGTGAGAGCGGCCCTGAAGCTGGTCTGGGATCAGTGATGCTCCAGCTGAGTGTTTTGCTGACACAGCAGGTCGAACCTGCTTCACTTCACCTCACGGCAGTTTTTTTTTTTTTTTAACCTCCTCCGTCCCCCTGCTGCTGCTGCGGGATTCATATCCTCCCCTGCGGCTCTCAGATAGTCTTTATCTCCCCCCCGTACGAGTGAAGTCGACTTTCAGAGGAAGTCGCCGAGCCGCCGATTGATTAGTTTCAATGGAGGGGTATTGACGTTCGGCGTGGTTCTGAGAAAGCGGGCGAGGCGGGCCGCTCGCCTTTCGGTCCGCAGAATCACAATAAAGACGGAGAATTTAGCCTCGTTATCAGGATCCAGAAAGATGGCGATTTTCTCGCCCGTCTGCTGCGCTGGTGCTCACTCTGTGAGTAATTAAAAAGTGATAACTTCTAATCACACTTTCATTCCTGTCAGCATTTCCGTGTCTCTTCCTCCTGACGCGCTCATTATTTCGCGGGGCCTCGTTTTTTGTTTCAGTGTGGAGATTAGAGAGCTTTTTCAGCTTTTCTTTTGTTGCGTGTGTGTGGGTGTGTGTGTGGAGGGCTTGATGTGTGTGTGTGTGTGTGTGTCAGAGAGTTGTTACAGGATGGGAGGTCAGTCTGCACATGGCTGACCTGCTGCTGGAGCCAGGTCGCAGGAAGACGAGCCGCCCGGCGGAAAATCGTCTTTTTTTACTTTCTCTCTCTCCTTCTGCCCGTCCCCCCCCCCCCCCCCCCCCCCCGAACGACCCTCCAGTCGTTCGTTTCCTCCTCTTCCTCCTCATTGTGAGGTAAAGGTGCGAAGCTCGCCGGAGAACCAGACATTAAGGCGATTAATTGGCAGCTCCGTCGCCGCCGCCGAGCGCGGCGAGATCTCATCTTAATTGAATGTCGCTCTCACCGCTAATCCCCCCTGCTTTGAAACCCCCCATTTAGAAATCCTCAGCAACAAAAGGCTCTGTGTGTAATCGCTGTGTATCGGCGCCCCCCCCCCCCCACTCCTCTTGCCACCCACCCCGGGGAAGGAAAAGGCTCCTTTTTGTCTCCTCATTTGGGTGTTGAAGAGGGTGGTCTCTCCTCTGGCTAAAAGCTTGTTAAAGAGGGTGAGCCGTGGAGGGGAAAGGGGGGGGGGGTCGCCGACCGGAGCCAAGGGGTCTCAGTTGCCCCGAGGATGAAGCTTGCCCCAAGCAGGGGGCATTAGAGGAGATATCTGAGAGCGTGTGTGTGCGCGGACCACCGCTGAGACTCGCTCGGTTGTGTAAATAGATGCAAATCAGCAGTGAGGAACCGTAAATAAACACGTTCCTCTTCCTTAACGGCTTCCCGGTTCCCTCTCGTTCGGCCACCTTCGCCTCGCGCGCCGCCGCCGCCGCCGCCGCGGCTTCGTCGCAGGAGCGTTTCAAACCTCCCAGGTTGTCACCTGACTCTTCTCGAGCGTCGGCGGTGCAGGAAAGCGGCGCGTCGTCTTTGTAATGCCTCTGGTTTTGAGTAACGGCGCTCCGAAACGCCTTTGTTGATAAAAATAAGCCCCGGCTGAACATTCTCAGATTATACTGAAGTGGGAAATAGACTCGGTGACTTTTGAAGGACACATTTCATTTCGCTTGGCTTCTCATTATCAGATCATGGGAGCTGAGAGGAAAATAGGAAGTCGTCTGCTTTGCAGCGAAAAAAGAAAAACGCCACTTCAGTTTTCATGCGAAGTCCTCATTCTAGAGTTTTAAATATCTCCGCCACACGCACCAGAAGAGTGCTTAAGCCTGTCTGGAAGGTAAATCCGATGCCGTCGAGCGGCGTGGGCGGTCCGAGCCCGACGGTTTGCTAAACACACTAAACTGAGACTTGTTCGAGACGGTTCGATCCCCCTCGAATGTGAGAAACGTCATGAACACCGGCAGGGAGACACACACACCAGAAATCGCTGCATGTTGAGATATTGCCAGTTGTCGGGTGTAAACCTGAGTCTGCGGCTTGTGGAAGCTTGAACCAAGGTCACGTCAGCGCCGGGTTCTGACAAATGACGTGACTCTGCGAGGAGTGTGTGTGTCAGTGTGTGATGGAGAGGCACTCAGCTCGGAGTGTGCTGCAGGTGGAGCCTCTTTACCTCTGACTCACTCTTTGGATCCTTCCCAAGCTGAAGGTCTGAGAGCGACCAGGGCAAAACCTCTGTCAAGTCAATCCCGCCCCACACACACACACACACACACACTGTTCGATTCCAGCATCCTTGTGCGGCGATGAGAGGAGGAAAGCGACGAGCCCTGATTCAGCGGAGGGCGAGACGCCTGACGTAAGGCTCCAGCAATCCCAGCGCGAGAGGCTCAGATCTGTGGAGCCGTGACGAGAACGCTCCTGTAAAATTCAGCGTGACGCTTCCTCGCTCCGCCGCGCCGGACGGGAGCTCCATCCGACGTCGTCTCCGTGGGTTTGAGCCTCCGAGGCGCTTCCACGGCGGGACGACCCCCGTTAACCTCCCATCCCCGAAGGCCCTCTTTCCCCCGGGTGACTGAACCCGGCGGTTCTTCTCCCCTGCTCTCTATTTTTCCGTCTCATAATGGCAGATAGTTTCCTTTTGTTGCCTTTCTCTCACTGCCCGTTCTTGGAGGTCTGGTTATTTTGCCCACGTCCGACGGCTGGACGAGCCAGGCGGGTGGAGGGGAGATGCTCCGGGAGATGGAGAGATTAGTGTAAAGAGAGGAGAAGTGGGTGTACCTCAGGGATGGGTTATTACTTTTAAATGCTCCCCCCTCTTGCTCCAGGAACAGGTATGAAAAGGTTATTATCTTTCCTTTAGAAATGGCTCGCTCTCCGTCTGCGCCTTTCATCGCCAAATGGAAGAACCTCTCTGCAGCGGCTTTCTTCCCCTCCCCTCGTCTCTCCTCCGTCTCTCTCTCCTTCCAGAACACAGCTGTCCTGCTCCTGTCCTCCTCTTCATGTTTCATCCCTGTGGTCCTTCTCCCGCCACGTCTCTCTTTAATCCAGCTCTCCTTCATTCTCCCCCCCCCCCTCGGGCTTTTGGTGTTGAGTCTAATCGGCGCTCTGTCGGTTCCTGCCTTATCAGGCTGCAGTTCGATGTGCTGCTCGGAGCTCAGTCATCACACACTCTGGTTATTATGTAAAGCGGGCATTAGCTGCGTGTCCGAGCGGGATTTTTTTTACATAACGTGGCGTCTTTTGTTCCCTCCGCCAGAAAGGGGAGGAGGCCGGCAGCCTGGTGCTGGAGGACGGCCGCGAGCAGCTGATGTACGAGATCCCGCTGAACGAGACGGGCTCGGCCGGCCTGGGGGTCAGCCTGAAGGGGAACAAGTCCAGAGAGACCGGAGAGGACCTGGGAATATTCATCAAGTCCATCATCCACGGAGGGGCCGCCTACAAGGTACGCAGAGTCTGCGTTCGCAGGTCAGCGAGTGCAGGAATCTGTGTTTCTCCTTCAAAAGGCAGAATGTCTGCTCTGGATGGGATCAGGTCAGAACACAGTGAAGTGTAAGGTCTGCTTGTAATTTGACCCCAGCATCATTTCCTTTGTGGCTTCAGTGTTGAGTTAGCATGTTCTCCCTGTGTTGGCTCTCATTGATCCACCTCTTCTGGCTTCATTGACTCCTTCCTCTCTGATGTCTTTTCTCACTTCCCGTCTTTCTCTCCCTCTCTGCTTCCCTTGACCTCTGACCCCGGTTGACCCCGAGTGGCCCGGTCACACGCGCGTTGCTGCGCTCTTATCTCCAGCGCCCAGCGCTCACTTCGAGTTGTGAAGCACATCAGGAAGAAAAACACCCCAGTTCATCAGTTTGGAGAGTCCTCCGCTTGGCCTGGATTTATGCCCCGCCCCCTCCCGACGCGGCGAGCCTCCTCGCGCCCCTTCGCCGCCGCTCGGGGACGAGTGTGGCGCCGCAGATAAGTGGTCGGCGTGGGATCCCGACTCAGAGCGGCCCGGTCAGATCTCCGGTACAGGATAACACGAGAGAGGAAGAAAAGACAGCGGCGAGCAAATGAGCCGTCGCACAATAGAGGGATAGAAAGAGGCGGGACCGGAGCAGAAATATGAAATTGGAAAGTGGAGACACTCAGCATGAGCACAATGCGCGGCGGCGGCGGCGGCGGCGCTGATGCATGCTGATGAAAAGCAGCCGACGGGGACCTGAGGAGGGTTTTCAGTGAGTCCGGTGGAGAGGAGGGAACCGGGGAGTCCCACAAGTCTCTCACACACACACGCACACACACACACACACACACACACACACAGCAGGAAGGGGGGAGACACGGCGAGCGCTAACCTATTTTCATGAAAGCGTTTTCTGTGACTCCGCCCCTGATCCGTCACACGGCCGTCTCAAGCTAATTAAAATCACACACAAATTAATCTGGAATATCACAGACGCCCGCCGACGTTCGGCACAGACATCCATTTGGAGATGAGCCTCGCTGCTCTCCCAGCATGCATCCCAGGTCAACCCGGGCGGTGCCGAGTTAATGAGGCGGGGTCAAAGGTCAGTGCTGACCGGGATGACACTGTCACAACTCCACACACACTCAACCAGTGTCATTAGCGTGTCTAAAAGTCTCTTTATGCTTTTCTTACTTAAGCTCTCGCTCTCTGTCTCCCTCTTCCTCTCTCTCTCCCTCTCCCCCCCCTCCCCTCCAGGGCTCTATTCTACGTTGCCTCTCTACAAGAGGCTGCTATTTAAAACACTTAGAAGTGATTTAGTGCCCGCGGAGGCTATTCCATTAGCTGCTCTATGTATTTATCATGGCTCTCCTACTCTCAGTAGATTGCTAACTCTACAATTTTCTTGCCTTCCCCCTTCTTCCATTTTCTACTCTCTCTCTCTCACCCCCTCTCTCTCTCTCTCTCTCTCTCTCTCGCTCACACACACTTCGCACCTCTCGCTCTTTTCTTGACTGTCGTCGTCTGGCCGCCTTGTGTGTCTTGCTTTATGTAACACTTGGCCTCCTCTCCCCTCCATGTTGTTGACTTCATTTGTGACATTAGCAGGAATGGTGTGAACACTTGTTACTTCTGCCTTTTTTTCTTCTTCTTTCTTTTATTAGTTCGATAAATGAAGTGTTAATGGCCTGACGGCAGATCGCAGACAGACTGTACGTAGGTTGGCTCTTTGTCTCTGAAACGCTGATACCATCATTAGTTAACGCACTCCGAAGGTTTGACTTGTTTGGATATTTTACTGTAAAGTCATCAGCATACAGATTGACATTTAAAGACTCGATGTACCATCTTGTGGTAGAGACTGGTATTACAAGTTTTTTTGCGATATCCGTTCGGCCGAACCTGCCGAGAGTTTCAGTCATTGTTGAGTTTATCGTGAAGCCTCCAGAGATCAACCTCTGCTGATTCAACAAACATGCACCGGTTCGGTCTGAATTAACAGTTTTTCAGAAGAATTCTTCTCTCTTAAAACAGAAATAATGGCTGAAAAAAACTGCCAAATTGTCAGAGAAAGTAAAAATGGCTTCGAGAGCTATAATAAAAACACTGAAATCACTCAGAATGAATAAAAGAGCCAAAGCTGGGAACAGATGTGAAACAGTAGAAGGTGCTAAAGCAGCTAAAACTGTCAGGAAGTGTCTGGTTTTCAACGCTGAACGTGTGTTCTGGCTTCACAGGTGAAACATGGAACAAGCGTCTCTCTCTCCTGTCGAGCTTAACGGCACAGAGTCCAACGTTCTGTCGAAACGCCTTAACTCCTCTCCCTCCGCAGGATGGCCGTCTGAACGTCAACGACCAGCTGATCGCGGTGAACGGCGAGTCCCTGCTGGGCCGCTCCAACCACACGGCCATGGAGACGCTGCGGCGCTCCATGTCGTCGGAGGGGAACGCCAGAGGAACCATCCAGCTGGTGGTGCTGCGAGCGTCCAGACAGGACCAGCAGGTAGCGCCCACGCCGGGTTCTCCTTCCACCCCGCCGATCTGCGTGTGGATTTGGGGCGACCTGTTAAAATTCATAGTTTGGTTTTTGATGAATTTGGTCCCATGAAAGATTCAGGGCTGCTCATGCATTATGAAGCCTTCCGCACAGCCCCCGATATGTTCGCAGATCACTCACATCCCGAGTCGTTTGACGGCAGAATCACTGAAATGTAGACTCTCTGCTCCCGCGGAGTGTTTGAGGCTGCTGGTTTATCCAGAGAGGAGCTGTCCTACATATCAGCTGGCAGGAGGAAATCAGGCCGGAGACCGAAGGCAGCTGAAGTCTGAGGAAGTGATTTCAGACGGTGATCGGAGTCTCTGATTCTCTTCTTTTCTGACAGACGGGCGGCGGCGCCGTCGCGGCCGCCCGCCACCCCGACGTCCGGCCGGCCTCCACCGATCAGGTACGAGCAGGCGACGCCGGCCGCCCCCAGCAGCAGCAGCAGCCGCCGCCGCCGCCGCCCCGCCGCTCCTCCTCCTTCCTCCCCACGCTGAGGAGGCGGGCGTCCGAGCCGCTGCCGCACGGCCACCGGCAGACGCACACCAGATACACCTACGGCGCCAAGCAGAGGGACGGCCGCAGCGCGTACACGTTCGGCTTCAGGCCGGACGACGGCCGGACCACGGCCAACCTAAACGCACGCAATCTGAACGAGCGTGGGTACGCGCGCGCGCTCGACAACGCGCCGTCGGCACACGACCGTCACGGCAGCAGCTACACGGAAAACATCCGGGCGATGGCGGGGCAGATGTACGGCGAGCCGCCGGAGCTCGGCCGCAGGGTTCAAACCGGCAGACACACACACGCGTACGCAGAGGCGCACAACGACACACACAACCGAGCTCTGACCCGGCAACACTGGGGCCTCTGACAGTGTGTGTAAAAAAAAAATAAATAAATGACATTTTTCTCAGGAAAACTTCATGAAATCTTTCTGCAGTTTGTCTTTTGGCCTGAATTCTAACCCTGTGAGTCCGCTTCTCCTGATCGATGCTGCAGCAGCTTATTAATCCCACTGAAAGCTTTCCCTTTGCCAGCATCACTAACTGTCGCCCCCTAAGTGTTCAGCTTGCTTCTGAAAAACAAAAGTGACTCAGATCTGCACTGAATTCTTCCCTCTCTTCCGTCACGGCAGTGGAAATCAGCTGATTTCTTTCTCCAAACCGCTGCAATTCTCTCCTCTTTGTGTTTCTGTAACTTTTCCTTCTAGTTTTTTTTTCTGTATTTTTTTTTTTTTTTTTTAAAAAGGAGTGTACTCCAGCTTTCCTGCCTCACCTGCCTGCTTCCTCTCTGAAATAAAGCCGATGTGAAACCTCCTGCATGCCTGTCTGTCTCTCTTTCTGTTGGGTTTCCTCCCACTTTCACCGTTTACTTTTTTCTGGTTTGCTGTGTTTTCGCCTCCGTTTTTCCTCTTTTCTCTCTCTTTAGCTCCTCTTAACACAAGTGAAGACGTGTCTGAGAAATATGGAAAAAAAAAAAAAAAAACACATGCCAGCTTATCAGAAATGTAAAATTACCCCAGTGAGTGGCACTCTCCCGTCACATGTGGAATAATGAAGGCGTTTCGAGAACACCTAATGAAAATCATCTCGGGAGCGGAATTATTCATGAGCGCCGCTGCGAACCCGCTCGCTCCTCTCAGATGTGATAAATGTGTTAAAACGTCACGAGGCGCGTTAACCTTTTACTTATTTTTTTTTTACCTCTTTCTGCGTCGGAGTGCCGTCGCGCGGAGACGCTCGCCGGGACGACGAGTTTACGGGAGCAAGATCGGGTTTTAATCCCTGGTGGGAAGCGAGCGAGCGACGTTTCAGTCGGTCACAGACGTCCTGGGTGGGCGGGCCGATGAGGAGCTGAGCTGTGTGGAACGTGCGTACGTGTGTGTGTGTGTGTGTGTGTGTGTGTGTGTGTGTGTGTGGCTTTGTTGTTGATCCAGTCCTGCTATCAAACACAGTTCAGAGGTCAGTTGAAGATTTCTAAAGACATTGTTACCTGAATTTCACAGAGAGTGAGGAAGAGTGTAAAGGCTCCTGACGGGAGATGATGATGCTGACCTTTGACCTTCCCTTGCTTCAGGACCTCTGGGCTTGCTTGACTTCAGCTGTGAAACTCCATCGGCTGGTTGGTTCCACGTGAAGCCGAGGCAGAGTTAAGCCTCTCACAAGCCTTTTGTATGCAGCTGTAGGTGTAGATGGACCCCCCCTCCAAATCCCCCCACCCATCCCTCCCCCTGTTTACTTATTGTTGTGGGATTAAGATATCAGCCTGTCTGCCAGGCTGCTTTTCAAGCCTCCGGCGAACTGCGGGATGGGTGGATGGATGGATGAGGGAGGGGGGCACAGGAAAGGGGGGGCTTTATGTGTCAGTGACACACGTGGCAGGCCTGTCAGAGCTTTGCGGATTCACGCGACGCACATATATGAGCTCAAAGTGATTGACAGCTGTGATGTGGCGACACATTGGGAGGGGCGGCGGCGGCGGCTAACGATCCCCCGGAGACGCCATGACACGGTGGACACACCCCGCTCGGCGCTTTGATGATATCAGGAAGATACCTTTCATTAATTTAAGCTCCTGCTAAGCGCCGCGTCTCTTTTACGCCTAAACAAGTGTGTGTATAAAGTGTGTGTGTGTGAGTCCAGAGAAAGCATCTTTCATCCGGCAGCTGTGATTCCCATCAGCGCCGTGGGGTTGGGGTCCTTTGTAGTGCTGCTGGATGATGTGCCTGTCAGCCTCTCAGGACTGTTGTAATTATCACGTAGTGCACATAAAGAGAAGCCTGTTTTTGTATTATTATCATAAACGTATCTGGAAGTGGATCCATATCAGTATTCGTCAGTAGAATTGTGTCAAAATGTCTCAAATTAACCCCCCAGCACAAACCTGCATCGAGTAAATATCAAAGAGTTTGGAAGCAAACAGAAAATACACAGACTGGTGGACAAATTAGCTTAAAAAATATGATCATTTTGAATATTTGTGGTGGTTTGTTTACCCCCCTCGTGCTCATTCTCCGAGGTGAGTCACAATCGATGCAAAAAACCTCGTTTTGTTTTTTTATTGCTTCAAATGAGGAGTGATTTTTTTTTTTTTCTCCCACACTTAAGAAAATTGGAGCTGGTTGATCATCTCGCCTCTCACACTTTTTTTGTGGGTTTTGGCGAAGCCTGAACAGGCCTCCTCTTCGGTTTGTCATTTTGTTTGTTGTGCGAAAGCGACGCCGGAAGCGGCGGAGACGTTAAAGGGGAGCGCTCCGTCAAAGCGTCTCCTCCTGCTCGTCCGCGACGTTCATGCCCCGTCCCTTTAAGAGCCAGGTGCACTGGCTCGCTGGCGCGGCGCAGGTTATCGATCGGCGGTGGATTAATGAAGAAGCCAGAATAACATCCGGGGGTTAAACGTGAAACTCGGCAGTCCGTGCGCTCATGTTGGAACTGGATTATCTGTGTTTGACGGATTGAAGAAATGTTTGCGCTGACATGAAGTGAGTCCGGTCCGGCGTTTAACCCCCGACTCGCCTGTTCCCCCCCCCCCCCCCCCCCCCCCCCGCAGGACGCCTACCACAGACCGTCCAGGCCCCCCAGCTCGGAGCCCGTCCTGAACGGCGCCAGCAGCTCCAGAGGTGGTGAGCACACTAACACACACACACACACACACTGCTGAACAGTCAACATTAGCTCTGGTTATCTGCAGCTGATGTGTACACACACAGTGTGTGTGTGTGAGAGACAGCCCAGACTCCTGACACCGGGGTGATTCCTCTCTCTCTCTTTAAGGTCACTCTAAAGAATCACATTAAACATCCGGCTCCGTCGCTCCGTGTCTCATTTCACTCTCGCCGCTGCGTATTTATCTCCGGAGAAAGAGGAGTCATTAGCTGTGTTTTTCCCGAACGCCGCGCTCGCTTTTCATGTGCAGAAGATCTGACCTTGGAATCATTACGCTGATGAAACGGCTCCTAAGTGGGCCGGATTTGCATAGCGGGGTATTGTGCAGCATGTTGTGTTAAAGAAGAAGAAGAAAAAAAAAAAAAAAAAAAAAAGACGGAGAAAAGAAACAAGAAAGTGTTTTAAATTCATTCTTTATCTCCCGCCTTGCCTCGCCTCGCCTCGCCTCGCCCCCTGGGAAGCAGGGAGCTGGAGATGCTTCCCTCTGTCAGCTCTCCATCACTGCCGCCTGTCTCTCTCTCTCTCTCTCTCTCTCTCTCTCTCTCTCTCTCTCTTCTAAGGAGGGGAAGCGATGCACCGTTTATGGAAATGCTGGGATGAGTAGGAATGATGGTTCCAGGTTGTATTGATCCTCAGCTAAAGGACGGCCGATGCTTCACTCTCATGAGCGCAAGTGATTCGTTGAAGTGACCGAAGACATTTAGAGCCATGAAGTTAGAAATACCCCCCCCCCCCCCCCCCCCCCAATCCACGATAAAAACAGAGTTAGGGAGTCGATGACAAACAAAATCTGCGTGTCTTCCTTCTCCTCAGCCCTGCATCCCGCCGCCGCCACCAACGGCGGCTCCGGTCACTACAGCAACGACGAGGACGATGTGGAGCAGAGCCACTTCCCCCCGCCGCCCTCCCCCGGCACCGTGGAGCAAATAAACCGAGAGCTGCCGTCTCCGGGTCCCCCGCAGCGCAGGTACACACACACACACACACACATACACACACACCCCATTAAAGTACACAGAGGTCATTATGCTCTAATGGCGCTCTGTGTTACGAGATAAAGAAGAGTCATTACGCTAAATATTACCGCGCACATATGAAATATTTAGATTATACGGCCTAATTGCGGCGGCCTATTTGCATTATGCATTAGTAATTACGGCGTTGGCATAATGGTGTGAATTCAGCGGGAGTTTGAAGGAGCCGTGACTCTCGTGTTGGGTTCCAGCTGCAGTCGGAGTCGCTCTGGCGCTGCGTGAATCCAAACCGCGGCTTCCTCCGGGGTTCATTAGGATCATCTGTTGAAGGAAAACGTTCAGCGAGCGGGCTGACAGCGCCTTTGAAAAGAGCCGATTTGAAGTTTTATACATAGAAACTGCTATTAATAATAGATCTCACCTTTTGTTTTGGGGGCACGAAGTTGATAAAAATGGATCAGAGATTCGAGTCAAAAGTCGAAATTTGCTAAAAAATAGACGTGACATTTAAAAGTGTTGTGATGAGTTTTGGAGAAAGGTCGGTCGTCCACCTTGACGTAGGGGCGAGAGGCCAAGAAACGCGTGGAAGCGCGGCGTGTCAGCCGCTCCGTCATCGAGCAGAATCAAAGTGTTCAGATTACGGATAAATCGCCGCGGTTATGTAATCTGTAAAACATGCCTCGCCCAAACAGAGCGCGACGGGTGTAATCACAGAGAAAAGTCTTAAATCATGACTGTTTAGAAATCTGCCGTGTGTGTGTGTGTGTGTGTGTGTGTGTGTTTGGAATCTGGCATCCGTCGTTAGACAGTGCGTTCTATTGTTTTACTGAATGGAGCCATCTGGATGGGAGGAAATGAAGTGATCTGATGTGTGTGTGTGAGTTTGAGAGTGACAGCCTCTGTTTGCTCTCCGCGGCGCGGCCGCCGTAACGAAGCGCCGCTCGCTAAATGTCGTCGTTCTCCTCCCCCCCCCCCCCCTTCCAGCGGGTACCAGACGCTCCCCCACCCGGCCCCGGACTTCTACACCAGCGGCCGCTTGGTGAGCGACGGAGACGACGTCCCGCGGAACAGGGCGTCCAAAAGCATGGACATGGGTGAGCTCGCACGGACGGGGAAGCTGGCGCAATCACACAAAACACACGAGCGCGGCGGCGGTCACGTGCTCCTTATCAGGACGCGTCTCCGTTGCGATATGCGGCCCTCTCTTATTATCGCCGGCCGGCGGGGATTCGACCCGCTGAACTCATAAACCTCAGGGGCTTTCCACTGAACTGCATCAACACACTGTGTGTGTGTGTGTGTGTGTGTAAGGTTTCTAATCTCGGTTTGCTGCATGTGAGCAAGGCGAGCGCGAACAGACTGATTTCCTGGTATTAACCCGGCTGACCCGTCCATACCTCCTCTCCTCTTCTTCTCTTTCTTCCTTCAGTCTTTTCATCTCAGTTTTTTTTTTTTTTTTTTTTTCCGCCTCGTATTTTCTTTAGGGAGCCGCGCCGTTTCTCTTTCTTTGCTTTTGTTCTGTGTTCCCTTCATCTTTTCCCGTCTCCTTGTGTCTCACCTGAAAGCCACTCTCCTCCTTCTCTCTCTCTCTCTCTCTCTCTCTCTCTCTCTCTCTCATTTCCAATCCCGGTTCATTAGGTCCGGCGGATTGGCTTTCTTCCTGCACCGCACGTCTCCGCCGCCCCAAACTGATTGGCTTTCATTATGGACCGTGGACACTCACACTCGCAAACACACACACACACACCCACACACTCCGCCGTCCATCTTCTCTCTATCTTCTATCTCCATCTCTGGCCATCTTCCATTTCAATCTGTTTTTTTTTTTTTTTTTTTTCCCCTCTTCCTTTGTGTTATCTCTGCTTCACTTCGGGGCTGAAATCAGGTAGTTAGCAGCAGTGTGTGTGTGTGTGTGTGTGTGTGTGTGTGCTCAGAAGGCTATTCTGCCCATATCGTTTGTATTGAAAGAGACGCCCCCCCCCCCCCCCCCCTCCTCCCCCCACGTCGGCGCCTCACAGGTTAGCTCTTATTAAACGCCACTTGACACGAGGAGGCGAGTCGCCGGCGTTGACCCCGAGCGCCTCGACGCGCGGCGTGTTGACTCAGAGCTTTCAGTCAAACAGAAAGCCGACGCTGGGATGAACTGATCCCGAGACGGGAAGGAGAGTCAGAGCCCCCCCCCCCTCCCTCCACCCCCCACCCCCCACCCTCCACCCGAAACACCTGAAAGCTTCAGAAAGAAGGATTTCTGCTCTCAAGTAGAAAAACATAAAGTGAGACGCTCAGAATATATAATCTGACAGTAAGTGTCTGCCAGTCAGCTCCTTCCACTAATGCATTTCTCCGCCGGGTGGGGGGGTCGACTTTAAGATGCTTATAGTGGAAACATCCATGTTTCGGAGCCTGAACCCCCCCCCCCCCGGCAGTGACTCTGCTCCTCGTGGGACCGAGCCGATGATCTTGTAACCCGCTGCTTTGTTTCAGCCGCAGTCACGTCGTTCACCGACGCCGACCCTTCGCATCGGGGGGTCAGAGGTCGGATCTGGCAGTCCCGTCAGCCGCCTCGGTCACAAGTCCTCAACCGTGTGTGCTGTCAAACATAAAGCCCTCGGGCCAAAACGGGGCCCGCGAGAGGCTCCGGTCTGGGCCGGCGAAGGCCGAGGCTGCTCCGTCGCCTCTGTTGTGTCGCAGTTAAACGGCGTTGAGGGTAAAAAAAACACACAGAAATCTGGAGCGAAAAGCTTTTAAAAGACTTTTTGTTCTCCGGCAGCAGAAACAAACTTGGCCGCCGGCCATTCAGACTTTTATCTCCCCTCCGCAGCAAGAAGGGGCCTTTTCATTATCTGCCAGGGTCGTGCGGCCGCTCTCTCTCTGTTTGAAAATATTTAATTTTTATTTTATCTGGCACATGTTCCCCAAAAAAGGTGTTGCTGTGTCTTTGTCTGGGCTGCTACAGATGTGCCGCTGCAGGTTTTTTTTTTATATATAAACCATGCTTTTTTGATTTCCGCTTCACTTTTATTCATTGTGGACTGTTTTTTTTTTTTTCCCCTCCCTGCGCCGCCGCCGCCGCCGCCGGTCGCTCTGCATCTGTCACTTTTCGCCTCTTTGGCTTTGTCCCTCCAGTTTTCTGCCTCGCTCTCATTTTCTCTCCCTCCCTCGCCCTCATCTGTCCGCCGGGAAAATTGACCTCATAAAAAATGAAAAGGATTATTTAAGAGAAATAGCAGCGTAATGAAAACCCATTATTGTATCCCATGGTGCACTGCCTGTGGTAGCGACCGCAGTTCCCGCTCGACGAGGCGGCTGTTTGGAGTCGTCTTTTTTTTTTTTCTTTTCTTTTTTCCTTTTATTATTTTCTCCCATTGTCTCACCTCTATCTGTTCTCATTTTCTCCCAGCATCACAATATCTCACTTTCTCCTGGTTTCCATTCATTTCTGCTTCTGTTTCATTTCCTCTCTGTCTTCTGTCATTTTGTCCCGGCGGCAGCAGGGACCAGACTCTCCCCGCACGCCGTGTCGTGATGTGATTTCCTCTGCCGTTGTGTGTTTCAGTGGCGGATGAGAGCAACGTGGGCTCGCTGATCCGACCCAGGAGAGGTAAGACGGACCCCACGAGTCGACGCTCCTCTTCCTCTTCCTCTTCCTCCTGCTTCCCGCCCGTTTTAAGTGTTCACCTCAGGAGTGTTATTGAACTCAGTGTCTCGTTAAAAGGCCAAAACTATCTTGTCCAACTTTGTAATACACGCGCGCGCACGCGCACGCGCGCACAGCGCTGCAGCGATCTGTTAAATCCACCTGCGGCAGCCCTCTCCGAAGCGTTCTGCAGGTGGAATACAAACGACCGGAGTGCCGCCGCTGACCTCAAATCCCCCGCACTCAGCATTCCCACAAGTGGACCCTCCTCCCCCACCCTCCCCCACCTCCTCCGCCCTCCTCCGCCCTCCTCCACCTCTCACGGTTTGACTTTCCCGGCATTTCCAAGCACCTCCATAACCCTCCCAGCCCCCGGTAAATAAAGCGATCCATTTCTTATAGCTGCAGCGCTCCTTTCTTCTTGGTTTTTTTTTTATTTTTTTTTATGTGTGTGTGTATTTTTTTTTTCATCTCCTCTCGCAGTTGACGTCCCGGCTAATGCGTATTGACAGGGCTTTTGCGTGTTTTCCATTTTTGCTGATGCGGCGGATTTGCCCCAGCTTCCTGCGCCCGCCGCCGCCGCCGCCGCCGCCGCCCTCCTTTCCTAAGTGGCCTCAGTGTTTCTTTATGGGCTTTGACATATTTCATTAGCGGGATGGTCTTAAGAGGCCTGCTGGCTTCTTTAATCTGGCTAAAACCCTCTTTCTCTGTGGCCGAAGCTCCTGCGAGGTGCGCCTCGCTCCTCCCTCCCTCCTCCTCGGCCGTCTCCGCTCTCCAGTTTTAAGAGCCTCCGTCTTCAATCGAGCTTTGAGTTCCATTTCCCTCCTCGCCGCTTTCATCTCTGCTTCCACTCGTCCTTCTTCCCAATCGCCTCTCCCTTGATTATTCTCCGTCTCCTGCTCTTTGTTGCCAGGCTCATCCCCGGTTTCCAGCCGCCTCTCAATCCCAAAAACTTCATCCCCGCGTCTCCGTCTCTCTCCATATCCAATTCTCCGCTCATGATCACTCACTTATTTTCTCTCTCTCTCTCTCTCTCAACAGGCTGATCCTTTTTTTAGTCTCTGTCTCTCTGTAATCTTCACTTTTCTCTTTCCCCGCTCAGCTGCAGCTGTGCCTGTTCCAGCTTTATGTGATTATGGGGAACATGCTCAGCCTCGGAGCTTCCTCTACCCTGCTATGCCCGGCCCGGCTGTGTGTGTGTGTGTGTGTGTGTGTGTGTGTGTGTGTGTGTGTGTGTGTGTGTGTGTGTACATGCGCCCCGCAGACAGCTTGAAGAGTAATGGACAGATATCCCTCCGTTCATCCCTCCATTTCTCCCTTTCAGAGTCTTAACATCTCCCCTGGCAGCGAGCTACCCTTTCTCTTACAACACACCTGGGAGCTCGTCCAACACACACACACACACACGCGCACACACACACACACACACACACACTGCTGCCTGCAGTCTGCTTCAGCTGGACTGTGGTCGGCCATGTTTTTTCCCACCGTCGGTTGAAGACGGTTTCAGATCAGGAGTCACATTCAGTCCGGTGGAACAGTGACCTGGAGCTGTCACGACCTTTAGATTGGAAGGTCTTCGTTGTTGTGTTGCAGAGCGAACGTGATGAAAATGTCGATATTTTCATAACGTCAAATAATCGCTCTTGGAAGTGACCACAATGTGAACAGGAAGCCAGTTTTAATTAATGAAGCTCCCTGTGCCCCTGGTCCTCCTGCCTCCCTGGTCCACGCGCTGCCGTCCTCTCTGTGATCCAGCAGCAGCAGCAGGCAGTAATTATGAAATGGCCTTTTAAGTCCCCTCCGGTTATTAAAGCCATTCATCTGGCTGCAGGCGAAATACAAACAGCCCATACGTCCACTCATATATCTAAACAGCTAAACACATTACCGGCAGGGCCGCGCCTCCGCCCGGCTCCGTCTTCGGACCCCGTGACGGCGGACGCCTCATGATCGAACGCGGCTTTAATCGGAGGAGAGTTTTGATTGGCCGCTACACGGATTGGATTTGCTTTGAGTGGCCCCTCCAGCAGTCGGGACTGATTCGGTTTGAAGGCAGGTCTGTCAGATGATTAGGAAACGATGGCGGCTCCACGGCCGTCCTCGTTCCTGGAGCGATGGCGGATAATGACGTTTAGCGTTTCTCTCACAGTCCCCAAACTCGGTGAAAGGACGAGACGTCACGAGGCGCCGCTTCTCATCTTCAGAGTTCGGGCCTTTTGTTTTGAAGCCCTCCAGACATTCATCCTCCCATGTTTGCTGCAGGAAACCTTTCACAGCCTCGCAGTTGTCCAGGGATGAGATGAAGCATTTCTCGTGGATTCATAAACATTTATTGAGACGGGATCATTAAGCCCATTCCTTCATTCGCGCATTGAATTAAACGTTTCTGCTCCTTGAAGCGCCGTATTTAATGCTCGTGTCGGATTGAATTGGGCGACCTTTACGGACCGGGGTGACGCCGAGATCCGGCTCGCTCTTTACAGGTTCGCCTGTTTCTGTCCGCCTGCTTTTTTTTTTTTTTTTTTTTTTTTATAGCGGAGTGCAGGTCAGGGGCTGTTTTACAGGTCTGCAGAACAACAGCGTCAGGCTTTATTGGCTGATCCTGAGATTGGATGCTAGATTGAAAAGTGTGTGTGTGTGTGTGTGTGTGTGTGTGTGTGTGTGTGTGTGTAAACATATCTGGCTCCTGTGTGATTGTGTACCCAATTTAAAGAAGTATGGCCAGGAGCTCCAAGCCCCCCTTCGCACCAGAGACTGAAGTGTCTCCTTGACAACAACTCAACCCCACACACACACACACACACGCACACATGCACTTTGCCGCCATCGTCACCCGCCGGCAGTTTGAAAGGAAAGGGGCAATTTCTCGTAACCTTGGCAACATCTCTGCCAGTCTGAAGCGAAGCTGCTCGCAGCACAATGCGGTCCAGTTTGAAAGGTGAGCGCTCAGGTCCTGCTGTGAGTGTGTGTGTGAGGTGTGTGTGTGTGTGTGTGTGTGTAGATCCTTAAAAAAAAAAAAGTCTAGAAATTAGCAGCAGGTTTTTGGCTTCGAAAGTCCAAAATGTCAAGAAGCTGCGGAGGTTTTAATCCCGATCGTTTGATGTGAAAGTGACCGAAGTGCATCACAAAAAATACAAAAAAATACGACAAATATGAACGTCTTAATCATGAATGAACCTTTGGAGATCATGACGATCACGTTCACCGAAGGCCCAGCCTCCAGGTCACACAGCGGTGTGTTTGTGTGCGCATGGATGTGTGTTTGTGTGCACACGGGTGTGGCCTTGGCCCTGGGAGTTGCTGTGTATGTGTTTAGTGAGGAATGCAGGCTCTTTCGTGCAGGTAATTGGTACGTTCTGCGTTTCTCTCCGTGGAAAAAAGAAAAAAAGTCACGCATTGTTTAGCAACAAACACAGTTACCTCTGGAAATGACTGTTTGCTTCTGATCCCCGTCTGTTTTCTCACTTAACTCCCACTTTTTGGCGAGCCAAATCGCGTTGTTCAAGTGGATGTTGGTGATCGGAACAGTTAAAGTTGACTTTTCGCTGATTTACATCGTAACTTTAAACCGGAGAACCTTCAGTATCTTTGGGGTCTTCATGCTGCTCTTTGTGCTTTAGTGTTTGAATATGCAGCTTTTTTGTTCTCCGTTCTTACTTCATGCACAGCAAATGAAAACGTCCAGGATCCAGAGAGGCGTGCCGAGAGCTGAAAGTGGGCCGAGGCGCTGACGCGGGAGCTGCGAGCGGCTCGGCTGGGCTCGGCTCGCTGCAGATGTCCTCTAGCGACAGCCCCACCAAATGGAAGAGCGCCATTGTTTCTCTGCTGCAGTCAATTATGTAAAGAGGACAAAGTGAAATAAGATAAAATGGATTGTTGCAGTCGCTGACTTCTCGCTGATAAAACTTAAATGAGCTACCACCACGACTGGAGTAAGGAAAACAAAAGCAGACACGTTATTGTGTCGAGGCGCAGCGGGAGAGGCGGGGGGGGGGGGGATTAAAAACATCAGCCGCTGATCAGATATGCTGGACGGAGCTGGAGGAAGTTTTGTTTTGGTGGTTGTCAAAGAACGACGTAAAAGTGGTTTGAGATGCTTTTCATGCTTTCAGCTGCTTAAGTTTGAGTTTTGAGTTTGTGAAGTCTTATTCTGAATGCGGCCGGTCCGTCCGTCGTCCGGACCGGCCGGCGTTGGAGTCGGCGTGAGTGTGTTACAGCTGCGAAGGGCATCGCCCTCCGTCCCGCCACGTTCCTTGGCTGTTAGGCTGTTTGTCAAATCCGTGCAGCAGCTTGAATCGGTGGCAATCAGGCAGCGGCGCGGCGAGCGGCTCGGCGAGAGCATCTGCCGGCGCAGCGGGCGGCGATATGTGATAAACGCTGATTTCACCCTCCATTGGATCGAGCTGGCGATGATAGCCACCTCTTCCCCGCTCATCCATCCCATTAAACCCTCATTATTCATTTACCTCCGGCCTCAGCCGCCTGACACACGCGGGACGGGCGGCTCGGGCTGGCCTGCGCGCACACACACACACACACACACACACACACACACACAGGCTTCCTGAGAAAACAGCCACCCGAGCTCATGTTGCGTCTGCTGTTTCATCCCAGGCGGTCAAGGACACACACCGCTATCTCAGACCGCCAGTATCACGACTTTAATTTCTTAACTTGGAACAGAATTCCCACAGTTTGCTGTAAAAACACACACACACACACACACACACACACTCTCTCTCTCTGCACTGGCAGGGAGCTTAATTCTATCAGGCTTCGAGCCGGACAGCCGTAATTACATTTGTGACACAAATCCTGCCTCTCAAATTGAGCGTTTTATTCCTGAGCGCCCCCACCCCCACCCCCCCGACTCTCTATTTATAACCCCTTCTTCCCCATAAATCCCTCTTCCTCTCAGAAAGTCAATTTGGGACTTAAAAGGCGGCGACGCTCCGCTCACTTTTCCCCCCTCCTCCTTCAAACTCGCCGCTTCAGTTTCACTTCCTCCTCTTTTCTTCCTGCTCTGGAGCGCCGGGAGCGAGCGGCACCAGGTGAGGAAGAGTTGAGGAAGAGGGGGGGTCGGCTGACCCGTTGTCGTAGAAACACGACCGAACAGGAGCTTGCTTGTGTTGAAAATCGGGCAGATTCCTCTTCCTGTCTTCTCCTCTTGTCTTGAAGTCGTCTTTCCTTCCTTCCTGCTGAATCAGCGGTGGCCTTCGCCCTGCCTGAGCGACGGCATCGTCCTCCTCCTCCCTCCGTCCTCACTCTTCCCTCTCTTCCTCCCCCAGAGCCGGCGGCCGCCGGAGGCGCCCTGGGGCCGACCCTGGGCCTGTGGAAGTCCAGCTCCCTGGAGAGCCTGCAGTCGGCCATGTCGGAGGCCAAGCAGAGCCGGGTCCAGGTCCAGGTCCCGTTCCACCGGCCGCGGCCGCACGTGGTGCGCGGGCGCGGCTGCAACCAGAGCTTCCGCATCGCCATCGACAAGTCGTACGAGGGGCCCTCGGAGGACGGTGAGGAGACGCTAATCGCGCAGCTGTAGCCCCGGATCCGGTCTCGTTCCATTTGGAGAGCGAGCCGGCTGCCAGCGCACATCCGTTAGCTTTTATAACGGCCTGGCACCGGGGACGAGCCCCGGGCCTGCCAAGGGACAGCGCTTAGCCTGAGTGCCTTAATGAAATGCCACGCCGTTTCACCCACTCAGCAACTTGCGGGAACAACTTTATCCCTGCAGCAGCGTTTTTCCCAACCGTCCAACTCGTAGTCGTGCAGATGTGAAAGCGACACCTGAAGATCTGTGGGTTTTGGATTTGACACGTGTTAACAATCCACATGTGGCTCTCCTCAGACGACGACCTGTCGGAGAACAGCTCCGGCCGGGACACGCCGGCCAGCAGCTCGTCCCGCCAGGACCTGGACGCCGAGGACGAGAAGAAGAAGAGCAAAGGCAAGAAGAAGGCCAAGAAGAGCAAAGGGAAGAAGAAGCAGGCGGACTCCGCGGAGGACCCCGAGAAGAAGAGCAAGAAGAAGGGATTCGGTCTGCTGCGGTAGGACGCCGTCCGAACTGAGCAGATTTGGCGATCTGTGCTGTCAGGGTCCTCCTGCTTTCCTCTCGCTGTGCAGCGTCAGAGGCATCCTTCTCGTAAACAGCAGACATGAGGCGGCACTCTGCCCTACTTTCCCCTGATTTAGCTCCCCGCAAATTACCCGGCTAAGCACTGCAGGATTATGGGAGATATTGGATTATTGGGGATGAACCCCACCTTCCCGGTAATGGAGGGTATCCATTATTTCTCGATCGGACTCGGGGCCGGCCCGAGCGGCCTGTCAGCGCTTTATCGCGGCGTCGCCATCGTGATTGGTGGTGGTCTCGGTCCTTGCGGCGGCCGTCCTTATCTATCGGCGGTGACACGGCGCGGTCAGTGTATCACCGCACTTCCAACACTCCAGATTCAATTAAGCCGTGACGAGCGATAGCGCGGGCCGAGCGGCGGCCCGCAAGATGGCAGATAAGAATCCAATCGGCCGCGGTGTCAAGGGCAGTAATGGAGGAGATGTTCGCGCGGCGCGGCCGGCGGCGGGAAGGGCGACATGAAGGACGGCGCCGCCGCCCAAACTCAGGAGGCTCCCCTCCAATGTGCTCACCCTCTGGGTTCGTCTTAAGCGGCTGAATTTATTCCAGAGGAGAAGAAGAGCGGCAGAAACAGACAAATATGGAGAAGCGGAGCCTGCCGCCGCGTGACAGATTGTGTTTGTATGAAGTACGGCGAGGAAATCTCAGCATCTGTACCGCATGGCGGCCGCGTCTCTCTCCTCACTTTATTTTCCCACTTTTTTGCTTCCTCCTTCCACAACAGCCATAAACTGCACTGCAGGACACGCTCTGCGGCTGGGACAGCCTCAAACATAAGGCCTGCGGACCCTTCTGAGGCAGACAGGAGGGCTTCTGGGGGGGAAAAAAAAAAGGCTTTTTGAATTTCTCAGAGGAGCGAGAGACCCTGAAAAACCGGCGCCGCTGAAACACCTGCTCCTCCTTCACACTGTGGAAGCTTCTGCCTCTCCTCTAGGTCTCTCTCTCTCTCTCTCTCTCTCTCTCTCTCCATGGCCTTTATTTGGCCAGTGTGATTGTTATTGAGCTTGAAATATGACTTAATCAGCCGGAGTATTGCGCTGTTCAATCTGATTGCAGCTCTCAAGTGTTGTTACCCTCCGATGGCGGCGTTAGGAAAAAGGCCACATCATAAACGCGTGACCTCGATTTTCCTCCGCAGAGAACGCGTGCACAACAACAGCTCGCACGACAAATGTTGGAAGCGTTCCCCGTCCTTTCGGCGGCGGTAAATATTTGGTTTAAACCGCGCCAGTATTTGAGGAACAAGTTGTTTTTGGCGGCCGTACGGCGCAACCAGCTGGGTCTAAGGTGACCTCTGCAAACCCAATATTTGTTGTGGGAACGTTTGTTTATTTTTTTTTGTGCTGAATCCATATGTGATCCTTTTTATGGAGGAGGAAGGTTTCAGCTCTGCAGGATTCAGGTCTGAATCCTCTGCTTCACCAGGTTTATTGTTTCATATTGTTTTTCTGTGGAAAGATCCGGCTGGATGGAAACAAACCTTTTAAATTGACGTTGTTGTGATATTTGAGGCTTTTCTCACATGTTGGGCCTCAGTTCTCTGAATAACCCAATAACTCTTTCTTCATTCTGTTTCCCCTGATCGGTCGGCCATTTTCAGCATCGAATATGTGTAATTTGACGCCAGCATCCTTGGATTTGGCATCTCTCCAGTGTGATCGTTCATGGATTTCTGTGATCAGCTGAAGTCTGAGCTTCACTTTTCCATCACTGAGTCTCTTTAAAGCCGCTTCAGTAAACCTAATTGTCCGATTTCAGTTTGCGTCCGATGATCAAACGCGACACAAGCAGGGTTTTTGTCTGTGAATCCGATGTGAGGGGAACACGCTCCAGCCAAGCCGGCGCGAGGTCGTCTCTCAGGTTTGGTATTACCGTCACATCGTCGCTCTGTTTTTTTGGAGCTCTGCCAATTTTTTTGGGATGAATTGTGGGAAAAATACGACTCCAATGAAATGACACATAATGTTGGTTAATAGCCTGAAAGGTGCTGCAAATTGCAGCCCGCTGTGTCGCCCCCCCCCCCCCGTTCCCATCGCCGCTCCTCTCCGCTCCCTGATTGCTGAATAAGCCGAGACAAATGGCGGCGCCCTTCAGACCTTCCTCCTCGGCCCGCCTCGTCTGTATGCGGCCGACGGCGGCGGAGACTCTGCCACTTCCTGCGGCGTCTGACCCGCTGGACTCTCAGATCCCAAACCACCGGGTTTCTCTCTCTGCTGTGACTGAAGATGTTTTCCTTCTCCTGAAAGTAAATTCTCCACTTCCCTTTTGGCCCCAAACTGGTGTTTTTTTTACAAGTCCCTCCTCGCGGCGGCTCTCGCTCTCCGGCTCGTGTCGAGGATTAGACGTCATGCTTTTATCCGACTTGACTTAATGGGGAGTTCGGGGGTTTGAGGGATACAGCTTGTGACTAACATCTTCTGATTGTGTCATCCAGCCGCCGCCGCCGCCGCTCCGAAGCGACATCCGCTGATCGCTCCGTGTTTTCGTTGCTCGGTTGCTCAGTTGCTCTTTATTTCCCATCTTTGCATCTTTGCCCCCCCCCCCCCGCCGTCCTCCGGCGTGCCCTTGTCTCCTCTTCCTCCACCCCTCCACTTAGCCCAACACGCTGGAGGGTTCCTCCGCCACCTCCTTTTCTCTCCGTCCTTGAACGAACTATTGATTTGGCTCGGCGGCGTTGGACAAAATGAGCTGTCAGGTCCTGCATGAATCCACACAAGTTCGCGATTTTCTGCAATTAAGCGCGCTAATGTGTGCACTGCGAGGTCGCCCAGACCTCCTGCCAGTCGAAGTGGAGACGAGACCGGCTAAATCCTCCGTTTCTTTTTCTTTTTCAATTCCGGCCCGTCTCTGATACAGTAATTACTCACTTGATGTCGCGTCGGTTCCGAATCGTCAGACTTGGGGCGCCTGAGAGCGAGGACGCGTGCAGACCTCTGCTTGTCACCGGCGTTGGAAGGCAAACCAAAAATCCCCCCTGACATGTTTGTGTGGGTGTCTTACAGCAGTGACTCTAAGCTGTGACGGGGCTAAATTGGAGGTGCGCTGCCTAATCCCGCCATTGGTTCAGGCACCGCAGGTGGATTTCTTTGATCCGGCATCTCGTCTGGCTGTTAGCAGTCCTCAGCAGAGCACTTATTAATATTCGCCTATGTAAAATATGCATTAGGGGCCGTATATTTAGCTCTCTGGATCGGCCCGGGCCCGTCCGGATAAGCATTATGTCTCTTAATTCATCTCTTTATCGCTGCTTAAATAATGTATGCGAAACCGCAAATCAAGTCGTCTGCAACAGCTGACGTGCGGGGGGGCAGGCGGCCTCGGCTTACCAGTTAAACACTCGCTCGCAGGGTTCCGCGCTCGTCGCCATCAGGCGGAGGTTAGAAGAGCTGGAACGGGGATCGAGTGTTGATATAACCTGCAATTAGAGCAGCTCCTCGTTCCCGCTGTGGGAAGAGCTGTTCTTCGGTTTGCTTGGCCTCATCGCTTTCCTCTAATGAAGTCGCTCCTCGTTTATTCAGAGCATCACAATACGGAGCTCTGTGTGTCTTTAAAAAAAAAGAAAAAGCCGCCGTATCGCCGAGATGAGCAGTGAGTCAACATTTCTGGAGGAAAAAGCAGCCTTAAAATGACAGCCATTTCCTTTTTCTCTCCATAATTCACATTTGTGCGCAATTTGCTCCCCGCAAGACTCCTGACACCCTAAATATAAAAAGCTGCCAAGTATTTCCGCCGCCGCTGAAAATGAGCTTTCGCGTTTCCCGTGCTCACCACTGAGCCTCAATTCTAATTTACAACTTTGCGACGGGAGGCAAACAGAGACGGCCGCTATCGCCGTCGGCAGCCGCCGGGAAAAAAAAAAAAAAAAAACAAATTAACTTTCTTCCCTCCGTTTTTCTCCGCCTCCATTCAGCGCGATGGGCAGCTTTCCCGAAATGATGTGCAGGTTTATTGGTGTTGATGTGAGCTGTCAGTCAAATATGAGAGGGCCGGGGAAAATCGACGGCGGAGATGATGAGGAAATCCTCATGCATATATATCAGCTGATAAAAGGGGCAGTCACAACACGCCGCCCCCCCCCCCCCCCTCTGTCGTCCTCCCATTGAAATCCCTCCTTCTCTTTCATGTTCCTTGTGTTTCACACGGCGGCTCTTCTCCGCGTCTCTCACTGCGCTTCATTTACTCGAACGGTGATTCAACTCCGCTTCCCGACTGATCTCCAGCAGCCTCGGTCGAGTTAAACGCGGCGGCAGGAGTTCGCTCGCCCGAAGACACGAAGGAAGGAGAGTTTGCGAAAAAGTTGTTGGGCTCGACACGGAAACCTCGGCAGCCGCTTTCAGCCTCTCTGCTTCTCTTCTCTCCTCTGCTTTATACGCCGAGCAACAGTCGGAGTGAACTCCGACGAGCCTTTCTTGTGCAGATGACACGCAGTGAAAAAGAGTCGTGCGCCCGGAGAAGCCGCCTGGCTGTTCCGCTCGTGAGACTCATGAGCTGAAGACGTGACGCCTGCTGTCCTGGCAGGTCGAGCCGGGATTTATTAACACCGTGTTGCATCAACACGGCCCAGGTTGGGTCTGTCCTGATCCTCTCTCTGTGGCGACTTGCTCCGGACGGAGATCTGATCAGGAGCTCGTTTCGTCTTCCCCCCCCCCCCCCCCCCCCCCCTCCCCCCGATCCGGATGAGAAACACGATCCCCACATCAGCCAACGAGCCCAGACGTCCATTTGTGTCGAGCGGCTTCCCGATCCATCAGCGCCCCGTCCCGTTACGACGTTTGGATCGACCCCGAGAGACGCGGCGTTCGGAGTCTAGACTCATTCGTATCGGCCGGACAGTTCAGCCAGCGGACGATTGAGGGCCTTCAAGTGACCGCAGGCAACGGTCACGACCGAGGAGCGTCCGGTCGTACCGGTCGGTGGACGCCGCCGCGTCCCGACCAGGCGCGATGGATGCTCTTCAGTCAAGAAATCCATCAATCAGGCTTGAATCAGAGAAGATGAGGTTTTGTCTGATCCGAGGGACGGTCTCCAGAGGTCAGAGGTCAGCCTCCGCTGCTGTATTTAACTGTTCCGACTCAGAGAGGCGACGCGGGCGTGCACGAGCCTCCACACAGAGAGCGGCAGGACGAGTCTACGGCCCGGCGCGCTCGTTAAATATTAATGCGCTTCCTGACAGAAGAGTGGAGGGAAGACGAAAGACAAGACAAATGGCTGCAGGCGACGGGTTTTTATGTGGAATCGCTAAAGTGTGCCACAAATCAGAATGCAAACAATTAAAGTGACGCTCCGCACCCCTCTTCGCCTGAATTCACTCCCCTGCTTTTCCTTTTTTTTCCTCCCCCCTCACTTTTTATTCCCTTTCTTTGCATTTTTAATATCTTTTCTCTTCCCTGAAACTGAACACGAGGAAAATATGAAAATGTGAGTTCTGCATTTAAGCCGCGGCTCAATATTCATCTATTGGATTGTGCCGAGAATTTCGCGAGACGAGGATAAAAAATCGATACTTCAGATCGACTAATGTGAGGAATGGCTGCACTCCAGATCTCCTTAAAGTATGAAGTACTTTTTAAACGCAGTGGATTCCACAGAAATGACGTTTCTCAGGCAGAAAACACACGAGGAGACATTAACGAGGAAACATTTAGACGCTGTGTTTTATTGTTGTGTGTGCTTTTGGATAAATGTTCACTTTCAGGAACGTAAAACGGCAGTAATCGGCCTTCGTTCTTCCCTTTTGTCTTCCTCTCTTCACTTCCTCGCGTCGTTCCTTTGTCCTCGCTCCTTCCTCCTCTGCTCCCGGCTCCTCCGGGCTCCTCTTCATCACTCCCTCCTTTTGTCTGACGCCGGCATCGCCGCTCCAGGGACCGGCCGGCCGCTGATTAAGACGAGCTCCCCGTATCTCCCCTCTTCTCCCGGGAGAGCGACTCGCAGAGCATTCATACCTGTCTGCGTCTGCCGGCTCTCCGCCGCCTGCTAAATTAGACTCATTTAAAGAGGAAATTAAAGCAATTCCTCCCTTTGCTTTTCTCTTTTTTTTTCTTCCACTGTTATCCTTTGGAGCGTTTGACTGCGCCGCTGCTTCTCTGGCGAGATGAACTGGGAGAATTTCATGTGAGAATCACTTTGGATTTAGTGTAGAAAAGCTTGTAATGCCGTTTCCTCCCTCCCTCCATGTGTTCTGAACTTTCTTCTTGATACTCTTTAAAGAAGTGAATATTAAAAGGGGAGTAAACGGATATATCCTCCTCCCTGCATTATTAATACCCCCTAAGTGAAGCTGTTTTAACCACGATTAGCATCGTGGCGCTGCAGTTTCATCCCTCACCTCCTCGTCTTATCAGCCCGTTAACGGAAGATGATTTGGACCAAATTGCCAGGATAAGCTGCGGCGCGGCGCGTACGGAGGGGAGGGGCGGGGGGGGGGTAAATAGATTTAATGAAGCCCGTTGGGGGAAACTGCGTTGAGGAGAAGGTGGGAAGGGCGCGGAGGCTGCGATTGGCTGGCGACCCGCCGCGACCTCGTCGCCGGGCGACCGTCCGCCTGTTGCCCGATCGGCTGCTCCCCGAGGAGGAAACCCCACCCTGATTTTAAAGAGCGCTTCTTGTCTGCTTTCTGCCCCAACTGTCTGTTTTAGAGCCTGGAATAGTTTCCGCCTGCTCTCTCTCCCTCTGCCTTTCTTTCCTCTCCTCTCTTCACTGCAAAACTCGGCGGAGGAACGTTCGCTGTTCTCCAGATAACATGCAGAGCAGTCTAATTACTGCGATAACATTTCTGCTTGGCTGATTAACTGTTCTCTGCTCCTTCTATATAGTTCCGAAGCTCCTTTACTCCCAGCCGAGCTCCGGCTCACCCGTCCGCCTCGCCGCTTTGCTTTCTTTACCCCCTCTTCTCCCGCTCTTTCTCTTCCATCCTCCGAGGTGGACGGGCCTCGTTTAACCAGCTCTGGAAGCAGTTCCAGTTTTCCCCTCAGCGTTCTGGCTCCGCCCAGGAAGCCGCTCAGACCCGGAGCGCCACACCTTGAGCTTACCCCAGGTCTTGGTTTGTGTGTCTTCAGACTCATCTCAGTCCGTTCTTGAAGAATCCAGGAAGTCGAGTTCATCAGACTTTTCCAGATGATTTGATTCTCATCAAATCGGTGATTAATATTGTTTTTTTTTTCGTTAGTTTCTTTGTTTTCATCCCTGGAGCAGACGCCATCCTAAACCTGTGTGTGTGTGTGTGTGTGTCTCACCTCAAACAACGCATGGCAAGGTGTCTACAAGTGTCATCAAATCTGCGAGTGTGCGAACTCACAAGTAATCACACACTTCACACACACACACGTCAATTACATCGTCGTCATCCCGGCAAACACAAGGCTTCACCGGAGAACAAACGGCGGGCGCGGAGCGTTGGTTTCTCCACAGATCGCTCCAGACGAGGCGGTTCGAGGCCGTCCGGTCTGCAGGTGGACGGACGCCGCGGCGCTGGCAGAGAAAACGGGAGTGTAATAGCGTGTCTGATGCGGGGCGAGCTGCGCGCCGCCTCCTGTCGGGCTAATTGCCGGGGTCAGGTCTGTGACATGGGCGCGCGGGCCGCCTCAGATCTCGCCGTTGCACATAGAGCCTCATTAGAGAGTGGCGAACCGAGCACGGGCGCTCTCCCGCCTCCCACGGTAACGAGAGCGACGGCGGCCGTGGTAATTACCCGCCGTCCACTTTCTCTCCGGCTGCGGAGAATTCCTGCTGCTTTCGTCCCGCCGTCGTTCTTGTGATTTCCATAACGGGCGCTCGTCATCGTTGATCATGGAAATTTGGGCAAATTGAAAGAGAGGAACGGGAGCAGAGGTCGTCGGCACGTCAGGAGGAAAGGAAAAAACCGCTCTGACAGAATGTAAAATACAGTCAAATAGCCCCAGAAAACACAATCGTGTCTGACCTTTTTAACCATGCAAAAATTCTTTGCTTCCTGCTTTTTGTTTTTCATGCATTTGGGTCAAAAGACCATTAAAATTCACTTTTCGAAAAGACAATTTGAAAACAGACTATTTGGGGACATTTTCCAGCAGAAGCAGTGTTTCAGTCAGACGGAGTGAAATCTGGCTGCAGCCAGTTGAGGCATCGAAAAGCCTTCATGTGCCTTCAGTGTGTCCTCGTTCCTATCAAAACATCCCATCATATCCGACACGAGGCGAAATAACCCGGCGGATATGATTGCACTTGTTTTCCAGAGTTTCCCCGATGCGGAGTTCAGGTAAAACTCTCAGTATTTCCACAAAAAAACATTCTTCGTTTCTTTGCTGTTTTTGTCGTGTTTTCGGTGACATTCAGTCCGGAAAATTCCACAAATACACTTGTTAAAATGTGGAGTTGGAGCAGGATCCTGAACGATTCTTTAAATCAGTGGAAAACAGAATAAAAACATCCGTCTGATTCCTCACGATGTCTATTTCCGTCTCGGCTGCTTGTCTCTGAGACATTTGTTGACGTACAGTCGCGAAGCGTCTGCGTTTGTGCCGTTTTGCCATCTCCACGCCGCTTCACGCTAAATGACTCATCGGCTGGCGGCGGGCCGGCGTCCCGGGCCCCGCTGGGGTGACGCCGGGCTAATGATGACACCGCCACACTAATAATGGCTCCCTGGTAGCTCGCACGGCAGCGGGGAGTGTATTAAGTGGGACACTAAAGCCTGCCTGAGTCGTCCGGACCCCCGACTTCCCCCTAATGAGAGTTTGATGGAGTGGTTGGTTGTGTCGCCGGGTATTGCTAAGCTAATGAGACGTCCCACTCCGCCACACTGCCAGCTCGTCCCCACAGAGCTCCCGTGTGTGTTTCCTGGCTTGATGTATATTGCTGTATGAGACCGTGTGTGTGTGAGGATCTCTTCCTCGATTGGCGTGAACGTGACGGATTTCCATCCAGCTGCACTCGACAGGAAATTAACTGTCAGATTCCAGAAGAAATAAATAAATAAATAAAGAAGGGGGGGGGGGGGGGAATGGTGTCCTGAGAAGAGACGGAGTTAATAAACAGAGGAGAGAAGATACGCAGTGCGACATCTTTAACAAACACTTGGCTCCCAGCGGCGTTACGGCGGTGGAAACCAGAGCAGGAAGCAGGAGAGCAGGCGGGGGTGGGGGGGGGGGGGGGACAACCGGCTCTCTCATGGCAGGTACATGTCTCTAATTGGGAGTCTCGTCTCCTCTCCGTGCCCCCCCCACCCCCCCCCCCTTTTCTTCATCTCCTCTCAAGACAATGCAGAGAGAACAAGAGGCTTTCCTAATTAATGCAGATATAATGATCGGTCCAACTGTGGACCTCTGCCCCCTCAGAATGTTGATTAAGGGGCTCTGTGTGTGTGTGTGTGTGTGTGTGTGTGTGTGTGCGTGTGGGATGAGCCGAGCAGCAGCCACATAAACCTCAGGTTTTAATCTAATCATATATTTATCATAATCGTCTGTCTGCAGATGCAGGGAAGATGAATCGTGCTGATGTTTCCTTCCCCTCATGCAGATTCCTATACGCTTGTCAGAGAGCTAATTGGTAGTCTGCTTTCTGCTCTGCTGTAATGTGGGAGTGTTTAGAGAATCCAAACAGATCCAAGAAAGGGAAAAAAATAAATAAAAAGAAGAAGAAGCTGCTGCAGCAGCGCCCACACTGTTTCTGTGGAGGAAGTGAGGTGGAAAAACATTACAGCGGCTCAGGAAATAAAACAAGGGACGGGCTTAAACTTCCCAAAAACGGCTCGGAGATCAGGGAGATGCCAGCTCCGCATCCAGCGTGAAGACTCAGATCGTCCTGGACGATCTCTGCTCCGAGTTTACGTTCTTCCCGTTGGAGCGCGAGCGGCGCGAGCGCCTGACCCGCCGCTGGCGGCAGCAGGTAGAGGCGAGGCGAAAAAAAGCAGCACTAATTGCTTTGGAGGACGCTGCCAGGCCGCCGCCGCGTCCCTGTCCAGGTTTCCACTTGGCCCGGCCAGCGGGTTACCATTCAGGCCACGTATCCACCTGTAGCAGTAATGAGAAGTGCCTCGCTGTTAATGAGATAAACACAGACATTAGATTGGCTCAGCAGGAGCAGCGGGGAGAGAGGGAGGGATGAGAGAGGCCGACGCGAAGCAGAGATGGAGCAATATGAAATATTTACAGCTAAAGACTCGGCTAATTCCTGAAAAGTGCGCGGCGGCTTCATTATAGCTGGAGTCGAGGTGACGAGTGTGTGTTTTTTTTTTCTTCTTCTTCTTCTTCTTCCTGCAAACCGAGGGAGCGACGCTCCTCTGAATGATAATGACGACGGTCGTAATGGCAAAGTTGATCAGAACAGCTTAACACGCTGCGGCGCAACAGCTACTTTATTGGACACAATGCTGAAATATTCATGCTCCATATGCCGTGTGACAGCTATAGCCCTTTTTCATGTGCCCACACACACACACACACACACACACACACACACACACACACACGGTGCGGATCGTCAGCGCCTGCTGTGACATTATAACCATATCTGTCATTAAGCAGTCTTTTTTCCAGGCAGAGCCGCTAATGAACGCACGCAGTGGGTGAGCGTGCACCAGCGTGTCAACATTTGGAGAGTGTGTGTGTGTGTGTGTGTGTGTGTGTGTGTGTGTGGTGTGTGTGCAGTGTTGTGGCAGTCCGAGTGTCTCTTTCATCCGCTCCTGTCAGCTCCGGCGTCTGATCGACGCGTTTCATCACGAAGAGACTCTCGTCTAAACTTCACCTTTGAAATAACTCGCGGCCGCCCGACGCCGCAGTGCTTCGCGCCGTAAACTCACCGAGAGGAAGACCCCGGTTCGAGACCGGGCGTGGACGTCCTCATGTTCTCCCTGAGCGTTTCAGTCGATGGACGACAAGAACGTTGTTGTTGTTCTGCCGTTTCCATGGAAACTGACATTGTTTCAACAGCGTTGCCGTGGAAACGGGAAACTTTCCCGACACTGAAACGCGGGAAGGATTCATCCTTAATCCAAACGGAGCGTGAACCGCTGATAACCCCGATACAGCCCCAACTGTATTCACAACCCATGACGAAACCAAATTTCAATTACACTTTTGAAGAAATACAAGACACACACACACGCACACACACACACGTGCGCGCACACTTATCACTCTATTTGCATTTTAATAGTGAAAGATTACCTGCTGTTACTCTGTGTTCTTTATGCAGATTTCCAGTTCCTCTCTGTGACTCATTTAAGCCGTTTCACTGCCGAGCACGAGGATGAAAACTCCCGCGTTATCGTAAAGGATTTTGTCTTAATTACATTTTTTTTTTTTTTTTTTCCCTTCTGTGTCTGATTCCAAAAATATTCAACAACTCGAAGGCAAGTCAAATCAGCAACAGATTTTCGGTTAATTTGACTTATCTGGTGTGGGAGAAAAAAAAACTAAATTTTCGGCAATATTTCAGCAAATCTGCAACGCGCTCTGATTGCATGTTTGCTCGGCGAGTTGAGAGCAGCTGGGAGTGTCTGAGGGAGGTTTCGATCGGCCGCGGCCCGGCGTTCGGTCCGCCGGGGGGGGGGGAAAGCTCTGATTCGTCCCCTCTGTGTCGTCCAGGTTTGGCAGGAAGAAAGAAGACAAGAGCAAAGACGGCGCCAAAACGTCCAAGAGCAAACTGGAGGCTCTGAGCGAGGAGGAGCTGGAGCGGCTCCCGGGCCGCCTGGACGGGTGAGCCGGGCGAAACACACACACTCGCACACACACTCTCACACACACACACACAGCTGTTAAAAACTACGATCTCTCCTCAGTTACGACCCGCGCTACGCGCACGCGCAGTCCGGGCACGCCACGCCCGACATGGAGGACGACGACAGCGACCCCAACTACGCCCGCATCAACAACTTCCGCGCGCCGCCGTCGCCCCAGTCGTACCTCGCCCGCACGCCGTCCCCGGCCAACCCGCCCCCGCCGTCCCCCGACGAGCTGGACGGGCTCTACGCCAAGGTCAACAAGCCCCGCCCGCCGCCCCAGACGCAGGCCGACAGGTGAGAGGCCGGCGTGGGAGCCGGACCGGCGCCATTAGCATTCAGCTGCCGCCGCCGTCTTGATTTCAGCTCACGGCTACTTCTGTGCGTTTCTCTGTTTTTCCAGTGTGTGTGTGTGTGTGGAACATTTGCATGTGTAGATACACGAAGCCAACTGTGTGTGTGTGTGTGTGTGTGTGTGTGTGTGTACACACACACACAAGGTCAGCGACCGTGACCCGCCTGGCATGAGTGAGAGAGTGTTTCCTCATATCTGCATTCATGCTCTGCCAAACAGGATGATGCATTAAACATGGCCGCTCGCTCACGCCGCGGTTCCGCCCTCGCGCCGCATGCGCACGCACGCACACACACACACGCGCGCGCGCGCGCGCGCCAGCGGCATGCATGATTCATGCCGCTCTCGTCCTCTCCGTTGTTTCAGCGTGCGCGCAGCGTTCGGGTCGGGACTGCTCCTGTCGTCCGCCGGTTATCGATCACGTTAAACGGTTATTCCAGCCGGTCGCCGGCGCGCAGCCTCGCGAGACAGAGGCTGTGAGGGCCGTTTGAGAGCCGACAGGAGGAACTCTGAAGAGGCTTCACATGCAAATGTATCGCTTCCCAAATGGAATAATGCCCGCCGCATTAAAACTTCCCTCAACTTAAACTCTCAGACAGAAAACCCGCGATTGACTTGCAAATGAAAGCCTGAGCCGCAGACGGCCGGTCTGATCCGGAAGACGAGAGGATCCAGAGAAGAAGGAAGGGGAGGCTGGACGAGGAGAGCGGGCAGATGGAGACGGAGGCAAGCGACAGACGGCGGGAGGAGAGACGAGAGGAAGCGGCGAGAAGAGAGCGGGAAGCGGAGCCGCAGCCGGCGCGGAGGGAAGAAGAAGAAGAAGAAGAAGAAGTGACAGAGGAGAGGATGCAGACAAAAGAGGAGGAGGAGGGATAATTAGCCACAGTCGAGCAGGCTGACAGATCTGTTAGACCACTTTAGCTCTCATCCACTGGCGCTGGCTACTTCATTACCGGGAGCTTTTCTGCCTCACACACTGCTGCTGCCGCCGCCGCAGCGTTAAACCGTCCCCACACACACACACACACACACACACACACACACACAGCATTTAGCATTAGCATGATGAGTGGAGACAAAAAGACGAATATCTCATAAAGTTGTTGAAGGATCTGCACATGTTTCATAATCATATAATCCATCCGTTATTGGTTTACCAGACCGTGGTGGGATTTCACTCTTCATTTTTTTGTTTTGTTTTGGAAAAACATGCTAAATTAAATGTTTCTAATCAAATTAGATCGATGCAGCGTAGCTCCTCCTCCAGCAGCCTGACCGTGTTGCTGTTCCACGAATTGACATATACGTTCGAATACAACTGGAGGATATTTACAGAAGAGAAAAGAAAAGAACAAAAACAGACATTAACGAAGAGTTGCAGTTAGTAAACACAGGCACCAATATCAAGAGCTTCCAGTTTTTCTCAATAAGCTACCACAAGAGCACAAAGTCTTATGGGTAATCCCTCAGCATCTCAAGGTGTTTTCTGATGGATTCCGCCCCCAGGTCTCCTCCTCATTGAAATCTCGTGTTATGAAGAGAAAACACCCCAAAAATGAAGAGAGAATTGATCCGCTGGTCGTGTTCCTCCACACTGCCGCCGCCGCCGCCGCCGCCGCCGCCAGCCCGCCACGTTCACCCCCAACGTTTTAAAAACGGCAGCTTGTCGGATCGGATCAGACCAGACCAGCTCCACGATCGCCAACTACAAAAGACGACAGTCGATAACAACGCAAGAGCAAACAAGGTGGAGGAGCGACGCGGGGGTCTGAACAGGGGATTTAGGAGCGGGCAGTGCGGCGGGCAGCCCGGCGCAGCGGCTGCAGAACGTTCTGAACAGCCTCGAATTCACCAGAACAGCGGCGGCGTGCGGGGCTCATCAGGTTTTCAACAAAATTCACAGCTGATTCCAGGGTCGGGCGTATTAGGCAGGACTTTTTTTTTTTTTTTTTTCTTCCTTTTTCTTCTCTCTGACCCCGTTGACACGATTCACACCCTCCACGCTGGCTGGCTTCTCCTCTTCTCTGCGCCTCACTCCGCCACCTGTGGCTTGGACGAGGACGCTCATTCACAAAGTCTGTGCATCTGTTTAAACACATGCGGCTCGCCACGAGGTCGGAACCTCCTCGCCTCCCATTCACACACGCACGCACGCGCACACACACGGGCAGGAATAGACACACGGTGCCACCCACATGTAATATTTCTGCGAGGAAGCCCGGCGTAACCTAGCAACTATTCTCTGTGTGGTCCGCCGAGATTTACGGGAGAGCTGAGGGAAAGTAAAGAGGCGTCCGCCTTCCTGATGGTTCTGCGAGGAACGCCGGGTCTGTTCTGCAGCCGCTTCGTTTTTAATGACGCCGAATAAAAGAAAAAAAAAAAAAAAAAAGGCGGTGTGAAATCCTTTAGCTAATATAGACTCCTGCGTGTTGTTTTTAAGGGTGACGGTGTGTATTTGCATAACGCCCCCCCCACTCCTCCCCCCTCGGCTTCCTGTCAAGGCCCTCAACTCTGGACTTCCAGCACTGTCGGCCTAATTTACTGTCGGACATTTTCATTAGGCCTCGGATGGCAGGTGTGCGGCGTGATGAGCGTCACATTCGATTAGAGGCGCGCCGGAGGCTGACCTGTGGAGAAAAAAGGTTAGCTATGCTTGTCAAATTTTATTAGCGGGGAGGCGGGCTTTGTAGCCGGAGCAAGAAACAAGAGAGACCAGATGAAAGGAGAGGGAGGCCGGAGGAGCACGACTGTGAAACGGAGGGGGGAAAAAAAAGGAAGAAAAGGGCGAGGAAGAAGCGGCACATCTGTGAGCGCCTTTCCCGGGTTCGAACCGTGGCACCAGGATTACATGCCTCTAAGTCTGGCTGACACCGACAGGGTCCGGCGCTTTAATGGCTCCGGACAGGCCTGACTAATTGTTGAAATACTTTCCAAAAGATGCAACACGGTATTTTCGGTCGAGGATTTATTGGGTGTCGGTGGTTCAGTGGAAAGACGCTCCCCGTATCGCGCAGAGAAAACACATCATCCTGTTTTCTGCCCGGGATTTCACAGTCAGGCAGCTGGAGCCCGAGGAGAAAACAGCACATCATTAGCCTCGACTCCATATTAAGCTGTTTTTTTTTTTTTTTTGTCCTGGGCTCCTTGAAAGCGCCTTTCCTCGCTGCTCGGTCGGAGCAGTTAGAACGCTTCTTCTCGCAGCTCTTCTTCTGTCCACAGCGTCTGCAGGCTGCCGAGAACAGACGTGCTGAGTCATGGGCCGCCGTGCGGCTCGGGGCTCGTCGGGTCGAGTTCAGCTCGGGGATTGACAGCCGCTCAGACGTAGGCGGCGGCGGCGGCGGCTCAGATCGGGGGATTTCTGAAGTGTGGAGGAGGGATTTCTCTGGGTTTGATGGAATCTGAAGCCTTTGGTTCTGAAAGGTCAGAAAATCACCTGCTTTAGGTCGAACTTCGGTTTGATGGAGACTCAGAAGTTAATGAAGTCGTCTAATAACTTCACATTCAACACACAGCTGATGGTTTAGTTTCTGTTTTATCAAAATGTCCCGAAGCAAAGTAACTTCTATGATTTTGATGAATTTGTAATGCTTGAAAACTTTTATTTTCTGAGTAGCAGAACAAATATTCATTCAGATTTATTGTTTGATAATCTTCTACTTCTTCTCTTGTTGATATCAGCGCTACATTAACTCCTGACACCACCTTGTGGCGTAAAATAGAATTGCAAACAACGATCGGCTGCAAATGACGCAAAGTCTTGGTGTTGTCGTGTTTTGGGGCCTTCGTGTTATATTCAGTCCAGGACTGAAGGATCCTGCTGACCTGCTGCAGGATCAACCTCTTTCTTCCTTTGTTTTTTTTTTTTGTGGGGGGGGGGGGGGGGTGCAGCAGTAAGAAGCTCGCTGTTTTTCAGTTGTCTGCGCGGGGAAACCAAACATTGACCGTGCACTTTGATGTGTGCTTACCTCCAGCGTGCAAGCAGCAAAAGGAAAAGCTGCCTGAGCGAGCGCTTCCCCCCAGCGTGTTGTGTTTGAATCAGCCGGCCGCAGCAAGACGAGGTGGCCAGAGCCGGCGGCGGCGGCGGCGCACACTTCCTAATTAGTCTGCCCTCACACCGCAGGATGCTTTCCTCACACACTCTCTCTCCCACGCAGTTCTGTTCTGTTCTCCGGCTCCTTCTTTCACTCTTCTCCAAGTTTCCAGTCTTCTCCCGTTTTGTTGCCGTTTGCTTTCTGCTCTCATTCTGTCTCCCGACGCGTCTTTCATTTCCCCTCGTCTTCTCCCTCCATCTGCCTCCTCCTCCTCCTCCTCCTCCTCCTCCGGTCTTCCCTCACTTCACTGTCAGATCAACCTGCGTCGTCTCACGCTCTCAGATCTGATTGAAATGGGGGTTTTTCAATGAGAAACGTCTGTTTTCTGTATTTCTTTGGAGACAAAAACACAAAAAACGATGCGTTTTCACGTCTCATCCGGCGTCGGCTGGCGCCTTCAGCCATTAATATGATAATATTTGGCGTCGTCAGTGATGGAGGCCGCGGCATAATGAGATAATTACAGCGTTGTTTCATTCGGAGAGCGACACGCACGCTCAATCAAAGTGGCAGGCCTAATTACGGGCCCTGGGATTGGCTAATGGGATCGCTCCAAGACGGGTGGCAGGAAAACGAAACCCTGCAACTTCTTCTGCTGCTCGTCTTCTCCGAGGGCCTGTCTGCTTGTTTGCGAGGAGTGGGGGGTGGGGGGCGGTAGAGGGTTAGCAATAAAAAGCAAGTGGATAAATAAATAATACAAGAGATTAAGTGTGAATATCTTAATAGGGAAGTTGTCCGCGGGACGCGGCGCTCGTGCGGGGAAACGGAGATTAGTATTGATTAGCTGCGCCTTGAAACCAGCCGTTAAACCGGAGTGAAGGAGCAACAATCAGCGCCACGCCGGGCCTCACGCTGCCGCGCAGATCCGTCTTCATAAAGCAGACACGTCTCACGGCGACGCCGCCGCTTCTCGGGCGTCGGCCGAGACTCGGCCAGCGGAAACCGTTGGATCTCCTGGAGGAAAGCTCCGCTCTGTGCGTCTCTACATAAACCTGCAGATCGTCGAGCGCATTAATGAAATTTCAGCTTTTTTTCTTGTTGGCACACGGTGTTTGTCAGCCTCTGCGCGGGGTCGCCTCAGCTCTGCGTCCGGCCGACGCCTGGCTGCGGGTCGCGGCGTGAGGACGGTTCCCCCCGTTTGGGTCCTCTGTGGACGAAGCGTCATATCAGTGTCGGTATTAGATAGCAGCTTCCTCTGCAGACACAGATAAACAGCAGCACTGTGTCTTCAGCACTCTGAAGGATTGTGCTCGCTCAGGCGTGAGCTGTTTGCCCTGTTTTGCCGTGTGTGTGTGTTTGTGTGTGTGTGTGTGTGTGTGGTTCCCTGTTTGTGTGTCGCTTATCTAACAGGAAGGTCCAGTGAGCATGATGATGCTTCTCTTTACGTTCCGTCCCCATTCTGTCCTCTCTCTTATCTCTTCTTCTCTCTCTCACCTCTGTTTTTTTTTTTTTTTTTTTTTTTTTCATTTTCACCTTGCGGTTACTTTGTGCGGAGGTCGAGCGCGGCGCCGCCGCCCTCGGGGTGTCGGTGCGTCCGTCCAGACGCGATGAAGAGCCCCAGAAGAAAAGACGCGTCCGTCAAGCGTCGGGCTTTTTTCCTCCCTCCGCCTCGTCGGCCGGGGAGAGTTCAGTGGAAGGCGCTGATGCCTTCTCACAGGCGGCGCTTTGTGGATATTATCTGTCTGCCTGTCAGGGCGCCGCCGCCGCCGCCGTCAAGGTGTCAGGGGTTGTCATCGCCGAGCCAAAGAGCGGCGGCGGATTGAACAAAAGTTCACAGTCAAAGCGCCGTGTTCCACCTGCCTGCTGTGTCACTCCTCCTCCTCTTCAGTTCGTCTGAGTCTCGTCTCTGCGTCTTCGTCTCTGTCCTGACGAAGCGTCCTCTCTCTCTCTCTCGCTCTCTCTCTCTCTCTCTCTCTCTCTCTGTCTCCCCGCAGTGACCAGCGGGTCCAGGCGCCGCGGCGGGAGCAGCAGCAGCAGCAGCAGGCCCGGGCGGCGCCGGGCTACGACGAGCTGGACGCGGCGCGCCGCCGCTTCCTGGAGCACGACCCCCACCGGGTGAGTGTGCACGCCGTCCTCCACACACACACACACACACACACACACACACACACACACACGTCCCAGACAATCTGAAAAGACCAAAGACGCACGGGCGGCCTGTGGGAGCCGGAGCAGACGGCGGCTTAAAGGACCGAAATGTCAGAGCGAAGCGTCTCGTGTGCCGCTCTCCTCTCCTCTCCTCTCTCGCTTGTACGTTTCCGCCGCTATTTTCGGCTCTCTTGTTAACATTTCCAGGCGCTGGGAGCCGTCGAGGTGGTGCCTGCTCTCCTACTCATTTAGTTTATGGAGAGATCTATTAGACCGGTGACATTTCCATCCACCCACCCTTTCCTCCAGCGCTGCGCCGCCGCTTTATCTCGTTCCTTCCATCCTTCGCTCCTGTGTCTTCGCCTCCTCTCTGGTTTTGGCTCCAGCAGAAGCAGAAGCAGCCCGGCCGGGCCGCCGCCGCCGAACGCCTCTGAACCCGCATCGATCCGGCCCGAGGAATCATTTCATTTGCCTTCCCGAACTCTCCGCGGCGATCGATCGCCATTCATCACCCGCTTTAACGGCGGATCTTCTCTAATGGCGAGCTCAAAGATGCAGAAAATCACACTTTGATCCAAATCAAAACAGCCGAGTCTCCGCGCAGATATTTGCCGAGGCATTTCCTCCCAGCCAGATTTATTTTTCATCAACTGCGCAAAGACAGAGGCAGAGGCTTCTGGGAAAGCCGCTCCCCGCTCGGCAGGTGTTTCACCTGCCTCTCCGCTTGCGCTCGCTTCCCTCGCTTATGGCGCCGCGTGTTCATTGAGCAGCGAAGCTCCGCGAACCAGCCTTCATTAGCCGCTCGCCGACACGCGCCGCGGCCGCCGTGTTCGAGGCCCCAGACGGGCTTTGCCACTCATCGCAGGTCCCCGCGCGGCGCCCGTCTGCGCCCGGGCTCCGCCGCCGCTCGGTCGGTAACCGAGAGTCTGATGCAATTAAAGCGCAGCGAGCGCCGGGCGCCGCCTCTGATCGCATCGCGAGTCTCCGTCCAAAAAAACAGACGGCCGCAGCGCGCGGTGAAACCCAGCGTGGGTTCCTCCCCCGAGGAGCCCGATAATGAAACACTCCGCTCACGACGGCGCACTAACACACACACACACACACACACACACACACTGTGCAAGAAGAAACACGGAGACAGTGAAACATGGGGAAGTTGGACAGAGTTTATAAAAAGAGAAGAAGGCGATAATAGATGGTGTTGTTAACATATAGCAAGAGTGTGAATCTCCACACATTTCAACTTCAACGTGGAGAAAAGAAACCAACCGAGACGTGATCTGTCGGGGGGGAAAACTCTCACCGTCGAGTTCGCCTGGTTTTCTGGTGAACTCAGACTAGGCTCATCACGGGTGAGCTGATCCTGGATCAGCGGCGTCTCCATGAGACCAAAATGACGGCGTTCAGCCTTTAAATGACGTTTTAATGGTGATCGTGTGTCGTCCTGTTCCTGCCGAGGCTCCTGATGAAGCCAATGAGATTGAATTCACCCGTCGTCTCTCTCGGCGTCGTATTCGAGCACTTGAACGCAGCGCCGGCGCGCTCGCTCGCTCACCTCGTCCTTGTTTGATCAGCCTTTTCGCCGCCGCCGCGCTGCTCTTTTACTCTCGCTCTTTTCAGTCGCCTGGGATGTTTAAAAAAGCTCTCGCTTCTTTTCTTCCTGCGCTCTCCACACAAGGCCACGGGCTCCATTCTCCTCCCGCCAGCGGCTTTGAAAGAGACGATGAGTGTGTCTGCGGCGGCTCTCCTGAGCAGAGAGGGATCGTGGGTAACGCGCTAACCTGAGCCGACGTAAACAGAAGCAGGGATGAAAGGCTGGCTGCGATACTTCACGTCTCTATTTACTCCCCCAGCGGTCGTCTGGAGGTGCCGGTCTCCGCCGGGGTGTGGGAGTCTCGGTCCTCGGCGGTCTCCCCGTCTCTAATTTGCCCCGTCCTCCATGTTCCTGCCACTGGATAGGTCACACTTGTAATTATGCCAATCACACTGTCCCGCTCGCTTTCTTTATATGCTAATGACAGGCCGGCCGGGACGTCTCGACGGCCAATTAAGCCGCAGAAGTTTCTTTTTCGAGACTTCTTTTGTTCTCCGGGACGAGCGGGGAAGGTCTCCTGACAGGAGACGCCGGTGCGAGTCCAGCTCGTCCTGAAGGGGGACGTCGTCCCGGTCCGACGGCCTTCCGGGAGCCGACGGCCTCGTCACCGTGTTCAGTCTCAACGATTCAAGTGAGGATTAGACGGAAACTTCTGACGGCTTTGTTCGTTACCCAGCATCCTCAGCGGCGTTTTCATGACTGTCATCTGAGCGTAACGGCCAGCTGACCACAGCCGCGACGCCGCCGCGCCTCCAGAAGCTCCACACACACTCCGTCCTCCCCGGTGGTCCGCCCTGCACGCGCACGCCGCGTTTTTTTATCATGTAAATCAGGCTTCAGGTCAGACCGGGTGTGTGTGACACAGCCGGCCACAATGAGCCAGACACACACGGCTACACCGTATAGGACCAACACACACACACACACACACACGCGCGCACACACACAAGTAAACTCATGCATCTTATCTTCAACTCATTACCCTGTGAATCGTAAACAACAGTGGCAGCACATGTGACACCTTAATGAACACAGGAGTCAGAGGAACACACACACACACACACGCGCGCACACACACTCTCACAAGTCCAGATACGACTTGTCATCCGTTGCGCAGCTGTTTTTTGTACTTCTCTCTAATGTCGTGTGTGTGGACATCCATCACCTTGATGATATTTTAATGTCACATCCTCAGGCTGTCTCAATCCTCCCCATACCCCCCCCCCCACTTCTCTCTCTCTCTCTCCACACGTCGGCCATCACTTCATAAATAAACCCCCACATCATTAAGTAAACACACACCGGCCTGTCACGGTGATAGATGGCTTCTGCACACACACACACACACTCACACTGGTTGGTGATCTGTGTGTGGCGCTCGGTGCCCACCGGCTGCAGCCCCCACCGGTCCTCTGCACCCACTGTCTCATGAATACACACTCATTGCGAGCGAAGTTGCGAAGCCCAGACGGTAACGGTTTCCCAACACGTGACGATCGCACACTCCTGAGCGTGTGTGCGGGCCTCTCCGGCTCACACACCACACTGACGGGACGGACCGGGACGAGTCAGCCTGCGTCTCCAGCCAGCTCTGTGTTCATGTCGTTCATCAAATTATTACCTACAAGCTTCCCTGGATCTTTTGAAGAAAAGAAAACCCTCCCGCCAAAATACAGCGTGACATTTAGCCTCCTCCGGTACGTGAACCACTCCCAGCGCCGCTGCCTGCATACGCTTTGGCCTGCAGCCAGTCAGAACATTTCATTTGGGATCCAGCAGTAAACATGGCGGCGGTGTCATCGGCTGATGGCGGCGCTGGCTCACGGCCAAACAGCAGAATGAGCCGAGTCGGCTCCAAAAGCTTTTCCACAGTTTGAGTTTACCGTGTCGCCTCACGAGATTAGCTTGTGCTGAAACCTGGTGAGTCTTTGGAACTGCTCACGACACCACCTGGTGGCGAAAGACGGTTTTACAGGCAGGAGCTGCAAATCGATCTGCTTTCATGCTTCGTACTCATCTTTTATAAAAGTGATATTGTTGCATTCCTACTCGTAGGCACTGGACGAGTCTTCTCACATTATTAGCTCGCTCTAATGCTAAAAACAATCTTCCGGACTGGGTTGTTCCTCGGCTCGCCGGCCGCAGCCTGCAGGATATTGTGCCTCTGCCCTCCCGCCGGCTCGCCTGTCAGTCAGACACATTCATGAGCACGCCCCCTCACAGCGCCCTCCCTTTCAAGCCTATTAAAAATACATCCAAGAAAATCACCTGCGTGTCACTTCTGAGTGATTTTAGTTTGATTTAACACGAGAGAGAAAGAGAACGAAGCCAGAAATTCCCTCCGACAGGAGGCTTCGGCTTCCACTACACTTCTTTTTCTTTGTTTCCATTCCAGGTGTTCTGTTCCGGGTATGTTTATCAAATGAAATTTCAAAAATGCAGAGATAGCTTGGGAGTTTTAATTTCTTACCCGAGTCTTTTTCGCACCTTTTCCCAAAAAACCAGTCTAAGAACCATTCATAAATGCATCATTGTTCATATTTACACACTCAAAGCAGTAACAGAGGCAGTTGTATAAGTACACATACATGCCACGCGTCGCTGTTCGAGCGTCTGTGTGGGATGAAACGAACCGCCGTTACTAACCGTGGTCGAACTTTAAAACACATCGTCGACTTGCTGACTTTCCACAGAGAAACTCTAGTTTTTTTTTCTGTCCGTATGTTTCCATAAACACCAGTGAAACATGAAGACACCAAAATAGAGCCATAATATGCACAGCGCACACTCCCTCAAACACATTTTATGACTAAACTTTACGAGGTAACACACCACTAACACATTAAAACGCACACAAAGGGCTGCAGACGTGGGTTTTGTCCGACTGCAGCCGTTTCCAGAGTTCCCGTCTCGGCAGGAGGCTCCAGTCGAATCCACGTCGCCGCTTCACACATCGAAACCCCTTTTTCAGGAAAATCCCCAAATTCTGTAATTACAAGAAACGCCGTCTCCGGATCCTGTTTCTTCTCAACCCCCTCTGAGCTCAGGCTTGTTCCCCTTTTAATGCATAAAACACACACACACACACACACTCACACTGGCCTCATGCAGCAGTGGTGCTGATTACAGGCCGCCCGTCGGTCCCGGGTCTGAGAACCGGGGCTGAGCTTCGCTCCGGCCTGTAAAATTACACACTCTCCACCACAAGGGAGTGTTTGGATCAGGCACCTCAGAATAACCCCGAGCGAGCCGCCGCGGGCCGCCGCCGGAGAGCGGGGAGCGGCGGGGAAATGACAGAGGAGGAGAATGGCGGGAGGGGAGTCGGGCCTCCGTTCTAATGGAAGGGTCGAGGTGATAATTATAAAGCGAGAGTCCCGATGCAGAGATTGTCCGTATTTACAAGCCATTTAGGCCAGGATTCAGTCCTGTGAGATGTTTTTTTTTTTTTCATTCTGGTCCAGTGAGGTGAGATAATTCCATATTTCATCATGCAAATGTGATGATTGCTTCTCGCGCTCACGCCTCGAAATGTTCTGGAACGAACCACATTAGCGGGGAAGGCTGGAGTGTGAATGTCCTGGAGGACGCATCGATTCCCTGTTGAAACAACTGGAATTATCTTCTTGCTATTTGTCTATTGATGTTTTTTCTTTTTTCGTCTTGAGGTCAGAAATGATTCCTACCAAATGAGTGAATACTGAAGCTGCTGAGGGACAACGGGAGCCGCAATGACTCTGTTTCCCTTCAGGTGCAGGAAAATGGAAAGATGCAGCAGTTCACAGCTGTTCTGAGTCTTTCTCTTCATCTCCTTTTATATGATTTTGATTTTAGGTGTTGACTGGACCAGGCAGGTTAGGCCTGTGGACCAAAACCGAACCGCAAGTGTCATGTTTTTTACAGAATGCATGCTGAAGGCTGCAAAATGCAGCGGCTATGCATGTTTTTCGTGTTTTATTGGGCGTTTCACTGTTTTTTTATCACTAAAACTGGCCTCACGTTGAGTTTGCAGTCATTTTTTGGACTTTATTTAAAACATAATCTGCATCACAGCGAAGAAAAATGGAAATAAACTGGATTTAACGGTTATTTTGGTGTATTTCAGCGGTGAAGCGGTTTCCGCCGCTTTGCTCGTACAGTGTTGCAGATTGCAGGTTGTGTGTGTCGCCGTCATTTGGTGGTGGATCTGTTTTCGTTTTGACGGATCATTTCATTCACCTGAGCTGCTGCTGCTGCTGCTGCTCTTCTTCCTCCTCTTCCTCTTCCTCCGCCCTCCTGGAACTCGTGCGCGGCTGAACTCCTGCTCGTCCTCCTGGGAGACCGAGACAAGAGCGAACATCTCTTCTCGGCATTATGTTTCCACCGACTGCTATCAAGAGTTTTTCACGCGCACGTTCCACACCTTTCTCTCTCTCTTTTCTCTCTGCAAAGTCACGATGAGCGATTCCGTCCACGGACTCCTCCTCTCTGTCCTTGTCTCTCAGCTCATCCCCGAGGCTCTGCGTTCTCTGCCTCTCGCTTCGCTTTTGTTTTAAGTCGCTTCATTCCAATGCTGCGCGGCGAGCGGCGTTTTTTTTTTTTTTCTTTTTCCTCACCCCCCCCCTTCCTCCTCTCCCTCCTCTCCATCTGGGCCAACAAAGGCCTTCGGGGACTTATTTGGTGTCTGTCTTTATCCCCACAGCTTGTCTGTGGCCTCCGGGCAAACTGCAGAGTGTGATCTGTCTGCAGGTTGATAGAAATCTCCCGCTCTCCTCTTTACTTGTGCCTTCTTTCTCTTCAAAGCGCTTCGCCGCGCCTGTTTGGGTGGAAGAAGAGTTTTGGACAGGGTCAGGCGTGTCTTCGTTTGGTTGTTTTCGGGTTACGGGAGTACGACGGTCCCAAAACAAACACAGGAAATATCCAACCTTTACTTTTAATTAAGTCATTATATTCTAATTTCTGTGTCATTTGCATAAATTCAGCCGTTTTATTGGCCTTTACTCACCGGGGTTCGATGACGAAACGGCAAAAAAATGCAAAACAGAGTGCTCTTCGGGCTTTAGGAGGCCTGTGGGACAGTTTGAGGGGTCACATCTGAGGCGGCGAGCGTACAGATCAAAAGGCCTGGCATCGATTTGGTTCTGCCACATCTGTTTACAGCAGCCTGATTGATTGAGGATTGTTTAAAAGGTCGTAAAAATCAGATTAATTGGGTGTAAAAAACTCTTAGACAGTTACTGAACATATTCATAATCACTGCCCACAAACAAAGAGGCTGAAAGATTTCATAAACCGCTTCCTCACACGAGAAACGAAACTCTATGTTTGACAAATGTGGACGTTTCTCTGTTGTCGGTACTTCAGGAAGTAAAAACAACGCCAGCGGTGAGCTCGGAGGCAGAGAGACCTTCTGGGCCAAAAGGCTGCGAGGCTGCAGACATGAGCGGGAGCTGAATCCAGCGGAGGGAGGGAGGACGACTCGCAGGGAAGCTGCCGGTTCCAATTCTTTAGTGTAGAGATCAGATCGAAGACATACTGCTGCTAAACCGACGCAAACTGAACCCTCTGAAGAGTGACGGGATGTTTTTGAAGCTCCTAATTGAATTAAATAGTTTACTATCAGGTTTTGAAGCTGATGTGTTCCAAAAAAACACTTGAATTTTAAAAATTCACATTAACAATCAGCAGAAACGCTTCCGCTTGTGTGGTCCTGCAGTACCGCTTTTCACCACTAGTTGTTTTTTTTTTTGAGCTGGTTTGAATTCAAACAGCAGCTTGAAATGATGAACTGACTTAATGAAACAATAAAAAACTTTAAAAACGACACTGAATGCTGCATAAATAGATAAAATCTTCTGTTTCTCAGAAGAAAACAACTGCTGAAGCTACCATAGCTAAACATTTTTAAATGAAAGCGTTTCAGCCTGTGATATAAAATATAATCCCGTTGAAGTGTTTCTGTGTTGTGGTGCAGTGAACACCTGACTAAAATGATGAAAATGTCTTTATTTTCATGAAACCAAACATGTACAGTGGAGACTGACTCCAGTCTCCACAAGAAATCAATTTTAAAAAACCGTCTGGGGCAGAATACCGTCCAACACTCTTCCAGACGTTGCATTATGGGTGTTTTTACAAACACATTCTGAATTACAGCCTGCTTTGATGAAATTCATTTAAAAAAAAAAAAAAAAAAAAATTTCTTTTCAATGTTGACCATTTCCTTGGTGGTTTGTCCTGATTGGAGCTTCTTGCAGGCCGCTTTTGGCCCACGGTCCTCATGTTTGACACTAGTTTTGGTGAACTTTGTGGAAAGTTTGTGGAGGCGGTCGGCCTGAGAACAGATGAGAAGGAACTGTTGTTGCCGGCTCGCCTTGACCCTGGGAAGCGGCCGCGGCTCGCCGGGAGCTGCCGAAGTTGGCCCGAGTTTCGTCAAAGCACGTGAAGGTCAAGCAGACGAGCCCCGCGACATTTTGCAGCGGGGCTCGCCACTCATCAAAGCCTCCATTGCAGGCGGCGGCGGCGACCGCCACGTACGCAAATCTGGGACTTAAAGGCGGCGGACTGTTTAACCTGAAACACTCGGAATAGAGAGAGAACGAGAAGAAGTTGGATTCTGCTTTGCAGCGTGACATCCAAGCTGTGCCCACACACACACACACACACACACAGCTTGGTAAAGAAATAAGCCTGCACACCTCGTGAGGCTGCTCTCGGGGCATCCCAGCCTGGAGCGGCAGGAATGCAGCCTGCCTCTCGTGCACATCGGCTCCCTCGCCGGGGCATTTGGATGTTATTTCAGCGAACAGTGGGGAGGCAAACACACTCGCCGAGGAAGACGGGAACAGGGACACGGCCCCAGTAAATAAACAGCACCCCATGGCCACTGCCACGGCCACACACACACACACACACACACACACACACACACAGGCTGGCACACATGGAACAGGTTTCAGTGATTGCAGATTGGTGAGATAACAGATTGCACTCACGCAGGCTCCTGGTCAGACATTTAGGGCTGTTTTCCAGGAGTTTAAAGAGTCACAGTTTGGCTCTGATGAGCAGTTTGACTCCTGATAAACCTTAAAAAAAAAACAATCTCAGCGTTGCAGCAACTTCCTGTCCGTCTGCGCCGGTCTGAGAGTTTAACACAGGCAGTGAACTCTTCGTATCTCAGAAGGCAAACAGTCTTTTTTCCCCTCCACCTGTTTTCATCGCAGGGATTAAACTGTGAGCGTGCACGCACGTGCACACGCGTCCAGTCGAAGGGCGAGCCCAACTGTATGTAGATGTAAAGAGGCCACTGCGGGGTCAAGAGCCGAGGCCTAAACAAACACGAACAATGAAGACAATTACCAGCAGATTGGCCCATTACCAAAAGAGAGCGCGTTCCAGTCTGAGTGTGTGTCACCTTTGGTCCCCGTGAGTGTGTGTGTGTGCGCCATCTGCTGCTAACGAGCTCAGAGTGAGCAGGGTCCAGGTGTGGGAGTGTTTAGTGTACACTTTGGGGGGGGGGCAAGGGAGCCTCCTGTTTGACACACACACTCTCACACACACACACTAATTCTTCCTAATCACATGTGCCAGCGGGTCGAACTTGACTAACGTGAAAGAGGCGCTTTGACCTTTTTGAGTAGGTGTTGGTTGCTTGATGGTTACCACGGCAACAGGGTGGGGAATTCAGATGAAGTACATTCAAATAGAACAATTTTGGGACGCATGCTGAATGATGGATGGATGGATGGATGGATGGATGGAGTGCAGGAGGCTAATTATGCCGTTTGAAAAGCGACGGCGGCGTAAAGCGAGTAAATCTCAGCACCTCGGAGGGAGAATGAGCTCAGGCATTGTGTCGGAGACTCTCAGCCTCTCACCGCAGGCTTATTGCATATACAGTAAGGAGCATTAGGAGTTTACAGCGCACCGCTCCAAGAAATTCATTTCCTGAGCTCTGGCAACGCCGGGTGATGAATGCGACAGCTGTGCTGCCAGAGCCGAGTGGCGAGCGCGAGGGTTTTGAGCGCGCATCATCTGGCACTGTCGAGGCAGAGCGTTCTCGTTTGGAAAAATGGGAAAGTGACATTCCGCTCATTCACGCTGGCACACGTGCCAGCCGTCCTGTCAGAGCGCCTGTCAGCGGGCGGATCGCACCGACTCGACACAATTATGCGCTTTTTTTTGTGAAAGAGATCGTTGTGCGAGGGCGACGCTCCGTTGATGAGAAAGAAAAAAAAAAAACTCGAAGATGAGAAGAACTCCAGGATTTACAAAGTCTTTCAGCTTCACACTTTTACCACGAGACGCGCCAGCAGAGGAAACTCCCCGTCAGGTGTGTGTGTGTGTGTGCGCAGTGCTGGTTTTCTGTCGGCTACTTGTCTGCAGAAGGCACTTCTGCACACACACTCTCACTCGCCGGCGGTCTTGGTGTCGTCGCCCGGATCAGGGCGAGGACGTGATCTCGCGTTCGGTGTGAAGAAGAGCGTCTCATCACACTCCGCGCTCTTTGCTCGCCGTCCGCCTCCTCACACGTCCCACCACTCGAACCTGGATGCATTTCATATTGCTGTTTTACCAGTTGCCATGGTGAGAACAAGATGTGTTCCGAGTACGTGTGTGTGTGTGTGTGTGTGTGTGTGTGTGTGTGCGCGCAGCCACAGTAGTATTTCAAGGCACATCATCTGGCACTAAAGCTGACTGTCCAATTTAGGGGAAATGGGCCTCCATGTGACGTGTGTGTGTGTGTGTGTGTGTGTGTGTGTGCGTGTGTGCGTGCGTACGTGCGTGCGTGTGTGAACCTCATAAAGGGATCTCGCAGACCTTTGGCTGCAGGCTGTTATGTTAATACAATCAATGGACAAAAGATTTCACTCATTTTATCCAAACATGTATTCTCATTGTCCTTGTTTTTTTCAGTCACGACCTCAGAAGATGTATTACAGACACACACACACACACACACACACACACACACACACACACACACACACGTGCACACGCACGGTCCTCCACCTGAGTCCCAGCTCCTTGCTGAGGCTAATGCCTCCTTTACCTCACATTATGCATCTCTTTGCATAATGGCCTCTTCTCCAACATCCAAAGATGGAGCACTCACTTTTTGACATCATAATAAAACTGCACACAAAGACACACATCCCTCATGACCGGCATAATATTAGCATAAGTATACTGTACACGCACACACGCACACACACACACACACACACACACGCACTGGTCCACTCCAGTGAGCAGAGTGGTAGCCTGGCCCCAGACGTGGCTCTGATGTGCTTTCGCTTCCTGGCTCCCGTTCAGGCTCGCATTAGAGCGCCGACATTACAGAGACATGCTAATGATATCTGCTAATGCGCCGCCGCCGCCGCCGCGCTGACGTGCACAATGAGCTCGAACTCGTACGTGCATGAAAAACACGGCAATCGACTGGTCCTGCGTGGAGTCGTTCAGACTCTTGATGCGTTTGTGATATTAAACACTGCGCACGTGGGCGTTCGCTGGGTTGTATCTCTTTGATAGCCTGGATCAAATGTCTGTTTGCCTCTTTGAGTGTGTGTGTGTGTGTCATAGCTGTGACCACTGCTTTCTGTGTACATGTCGGTTATTGTGCGTTATTTGTGTGTGTGTGTGTGTAATGGCTGCTGTCCGTGTGTTTGAGCAGCGTGGGCTGGTGTGTGCGTGACGCGCGGCGCGTCTGACCGTAGAAACGTCCGCTGGGCAAACAGCCCGTGTTTGTGTTTGAAAACCCAGATTACAGATAATTGTAGCTGCGTGTTGCCTCCCGAGCCTCCGGCCTCTGAGGGACGAGTGTTTCCAGCGGACGCTTCCACCGTGTCCTCGCTTTCAGCTTTTCCTCGAGCCTGTTGATTCTCTTCAAATATAAGAAGAGTGCAATGCATTGTGGGTACGAGTTAATATTGGAAGTTCGCTCTCAGTATTTTGGTCAGTTCTGGCCAAAGTGACTCACTACACCACCTCCTGGTACAGAATTGCATTACAAGTCTAATTTCTCGGGATTTCTGATGCGAAACACCAATAAAACACACGTGAAGATGAAATCATCTTAGACACCTCAGAAGTTTGGCACAATACGAGTACAAATATTGCCTCAGGCTCTAAAACTTTGCTGCTTTCCATTATTCGAGCCTAGTTTCTTCAAAGGAAACGAGAAGTTATTTTTAGACTCTAAACATCAAGAGTTCTCCGACGTTTCTCAGGTGGAACGTTGGATTTATCGAAATGAAAAGCAGACGGCGTTTGACACGGCGGCGCAGTGGTTCAAGTGGGATGGAATCCGGCTCGTTTCTGGACGTCTTCAGAAGTGTGTTTGAGGTTAATTGATGACTGTGTTCAAGTGTGATCTCTCTGAGCGTGCACACCGCTCCAGTCTCTCATTACTTGTTGTTTGTGGTAAAAAAAAAACATCCAGCCCACATCTGAAACGTGCTCTGGAAGCCTTTTTTTTTTTTTTTTTTTTAAAAAACATGTTTGCATAAAGCACACACACACACACACACACACACACACACGTGGTTTGCTCACGCCGCTCTCTCCTCCGTCAGTTTCTCCTGAAACCACACGGCTGCACATGTGAAAACACGCGTGCCTTAAATACTTCACCCAGCCGCTTCGGTTTCCGTCGGGCTCCGGAAATATTGCTGAGGTTAAACATGTAGCCTCGGGGTGTGTGTGTGTGTGTGTGAGTGTGTGTGTGTGTTCTCAGCTGCTGCCGGCGGCTCATCTCGCCGCTTCTCTCGTCCACCTGAGTCCAGGGTGGCGTGGCGGACCCGGTTCACTCAGACCTCTTGTCCCGTCTCTCCTCGCAGGCGGCGCCGAGGGGAGCCGAGCCTCGAGCCGAGCGTCGCTACGACGACGCGGAGCGGACACGCCACACGCAGCCCAGGTGAGACCGCCCGGCGTGTTTTATGTGCAGGAAATGAAGGGGTACCTTCTCGCCACTCCCTCGCTTTGTGTCTCCCCCACTGACTCACTCTCTCTCTCTCTCTCACACACACACACACACACACAGACTAATCCTCTTTGGAGCTTATAATTAAATCTGGAGTGTTTGCCTTGGGAGTGTCTACTCATCCCAGGAATAGGACTGATCGGCTCTCAGGAGAGCGGCGGGATCCGTGGCTGCGCGCGGCGGCGGGTTTGCTCCTCTGGAGGATGTGTAACCTCCACCGCGGGTTTAATGAAACTGCACATTTCCCCCCCCACCCCATGTTTGTTTAACCGGCCTCCCTGTCAAACGCTAAAGCACACGTACATCCACAGCCATCATTTGCGATGTTCACGGCCCAGCAGGTAAGTGGAGCGTGGAGTGGAAAGCGAGAGGAGGGGAATGAGGAAAAGAGGGGACACCGGAGGAGAGGAGGAGGAGGAGGAGGAGGGTGAGAAAAAGAGAGGAGTCATTTCACGGGTTATTGCCCCTCCTGATATGACAGGCACCAGGGAGCGCAGACATCAGCACCGGCTCACGGGGGTGGGGGGGGGGGGGACTGATGGAGGGACGGAGAGCTCATCCAGCTGTGGAGGCAGATGCAGACAGGCGGGATGAAGGAGAGCTGGACGACCTCCGACAGCTCAGACCCCGACTTCTCCGTCTTTTACGCTCACTCGTCTCCGTCTTCCCCGATAATCCACTAATCGTTTCAATTTGTCACATAAGAAGGTCAGAGCGGTGCCGCCTCGCGAGGGAAAGGCTCCCGGTTTGAGCCTCACAGCGCCGACTTGGGGCCCGGCATGCTAACGGCGCCGTTTTCAAAAAGTTTTGCGTTTTTCTTCGTCGGTCTTTAGTTTGCGGCTCCGTCCATTTCAGAGGAGGTCCCCTGTCTGCAGTCTTGCGAGTTGGGCAACGGATTTCCAAGAGATCCAAGTAAACAAATTCATAATGAAGGCATTAGTTCGGCCGCAGTGTTTTCCAGCTCTTCCTCTAATGCGTCTCCCATTATGTAAATAATATCGACAGCGTAAATGTTTTGAAGCAGCAGCCATCAGTGAGGAGACACCAAGAATGCTCCTCACCTCCACAAATCCCCCGCGCTGTTATTTAACTCTTCTTCATCTCCTCTTTGAAGTATTTTTAGGCCCCGGACCCGGCGGATAAGAGCCACTTGAAATGCATATGGCACAGTTTAACACGCTTCTGGGGACGCCGGCCTCGGCAGGAAGGCAGAAAGAGTGAGAGCCCCGCTCGCACTCCCATGTTTGTCTTCTTGTTTCTGCAAAGATAAATCACCAAAACTCCCAACGATCTCCAGCATAAATACTGAAGCAGGAGGAGGAGGAGGAGTGTGTGGGGGGGGCACAAATATATTCCGGGAATGTTTTTTTTTTTTCACTGGGAGGAGGGCAGGAACAGGAGAAAAGGAGAGAGAGCAGACACAGCAGTGAATTGAATGCATTTTTCAAAGTGGAGCTGAACTTTGTGCAAAATCCCCCCGGGGGCCGCCATTATTGAAAGCCATTTCCTCTCAAAATGAGTGCGGCTCCACCATTGGCCTGGCTCTCATTAGCATACATTTGGCCTGCCTTTTGTGTGGAGCCGGCTGAGGCTGCAGCTGGAGTGAAGGAGGTGAGTGTGTGTGTGTGTGTGTGTGTGTGTGTGTGTGTGGATAGTGCAGGAGTTTTAGCATCTCACAGATGGGAACATATGGAGGCAGAGGTAAGAGGCCGAGGGTTGGGGATGATATCATGGCAGAATCAGAAAGTGTTCGGGGAGAAATCAGACTTTTGCACACTCAGGACTGGGTCGCTAATCATCTGCATGTCAACACACATCAGAGTTTTCCCCGTGAAAAGCTGGGAAGGAGGTCGTTGTTTCTTGAGCCTCCAAGGTTAAAGAAACGTAATACTTCCTCTCTTCCCGCAACGGCCGGAAAGTCAACGTCCCTCGGTTCAGATTTGGAAAATCGGTCTTGTTTTGCAATCTGCAACTGCATTAAATCAAGATCTGCCACTTCTGCAGTCGAGAGTTTGTCTCCCTCCGTCCAAAGCGCTGGATGGGAAGGAGTGGAGCCGAGCGCTGAAGGCAGCTGTCCCGCAGCCAACAAGCTGGAGTGTGAGAGAGAGAGAGAGAGAGAGAGAGAGAGGGGATTTGGAAAGACGGTGGAGAGAGCGGCCGAGGGTTTTGGAGGGGGTTTGCCCCAGGGAGGGTGATAGTGCTGCTTTGGCTCTTACCTCTCTCTCCAGCAGCCATTAGCGCCGGGGTGCAGCTCAGCCTCCGGATAGGCTTTCCGCTTCGGGACAAACACACACACACACACACACACACACACTCGGCCATATGGAGAAAATTAACGTCATTACCAATTCAAAGCAGCGGGTCAGGGGCGCGGCGACCCGGCCCCAGGTTATCCAATCAGAGGGACCCCGTGACCCGCTCCCCAAAGGTGATTGGATTAGGGGGCCAGGTTGGCTGGGAGTCGTCGCTGGCCGAGGCTGATAATTGGCTGATTAACGTGCAGCTGATGGCGAAGAGCTCGGCGCTGCGACGGGGAGCCTCGCAAAGCTCTGTCACATGCGAACAATGGGGACGACCCGCCGAGACGGACAGAGGACGGCCGTCCTGATTGGCTCCTTCCACCGACCCAAGTACGGTCAGATCGCCCGCTTCTTTGAGAGTTCTGAAGAGCCGGTTGGCTGACCTCCGACGACCTCCGTCAGGACTGCCGCTCTGTTTGCCCGTCAGTCACTCGGAGGAGCTTCTCGCGGTTTTAAAGTCTGACGGACTCGTTTTCATGGAGCGCTCTTTAAAGCCCCCTCTTTAAAAAACAAGAGGCGGCTTTGCTCCCGTCCCCGGCATGTCGAGAGCTCGTCAGGGACTCTCGGTTGACCTTCCTGAAAAGTGTTTGCTCACTTGTCCCGGACTTCTCAGCCGCTCGGCGTTCTCCAACCTTTCACCGCGGTCCTAATGAGCGACATCCAGAAACTCAGGATGGAGGAGGAAAACAGTCCTTTCTTCAGATTCAGGACAGTCAAGTTGAACACTCTGGTCGATCGTTCAGCCTTAATCAGCCTGAAAACTCGTGAAATTCAAGACTAAGCAACATGAAATACTGACGCTCTTCCATGGATGGACTGAAGTCGGTAAAAGCCGCCGGTGGTTGAGCCTCTGTGTTTATTGCGGAGCTCTGTTACCGCTTTCCGTGCGGTAATATTGTTAAGACTTTTGTTTTGGGGCCGTGGATGAATTCAGATGGCTTTTTCAAGGTCAGCGGAGAAATCAGATTTTCGCTGCGCTCGCCTCGTCTTTATTAAAGCCCGATCCGGCTCCTGGCAGCTTCATAAGTGATCAAGTCCCCCCCCCCCCCCGCTGCTGTCCAGCTGTCGAATGACTCAGTCTCAACTCTGCTCGACTCGGCTAAACTTATTGTCTCCGTAAGTCATTTAATTTCTGGCGCGCTCGGTGGGCGTTCTTGCCGCGGTAGTTTTTTTTTCCTGAATTCGGGCCGCAGCAGCTGGTAACTCGTCAGGATCGGAGATGATTGCTTTAAAAGTTGAAGCGACGCTTCTTCATCGCTGAACAGTAGCTGGAGGAGAGCATGTGACGCTCCACGTGGAGCGTTGCTCTGATTTCCCCGGAGGCGAGGCGACCGGTGACGACGGCGGGCGGCCATGTTTGTCCAGCGAGCGGGGTTTGTGCTCAGACACGGCCGAATGTGATGGAATCAGCGGCGGGAAACGAGCGGGGCTTCAGCCGGCTCTCGTTCATGCGCGGCCGAGGCGCCGGCGGCTCTGCCTGTTTACAGTAGCCGTTTCTCCCCCCGGTTTCCCTGATTCCTTCAATCCTTTCGTCGGCGCTTTCTCTGTCGCTTGTGTTTACGTCGTCTCGCCGTGCTCCGTCCCGGCCTCCCGTCTCTCCCGTCTTGTGTGCCTGAAAATGAAATCACGGCTTTATAAATAAAACAGAAGAGATCCACTCGGAGGCCGCGGCGCTCCCGGAGAGCTCAGCCAGGAATACGAGGACTGTCGTGTACGAGTGAAAACGGCCTCGGCGTTTCTGCATCTGGTTCAGCCATCACGTCCCGGCGTCTCCCTCGACACGGATCTGTTACGCGGTCCCGCCCGACCTTTCACCCCCGTCGTAATGTGCCGCTTCACCTTTGCTCGGGTGATTTGTGGGCCGTCCGGGAAGAGAAACGTGAAATCAGGGGAGAGGAATGAAGAGAAGGGCTGGAAGTTAAATGCTCAGTGGCGTCATTGAAATGTCAGGAGGTGGGGGGGGGGGGGGGGGAGAGCCAGTTTCCACCGCCGCTGTTGACATAGGCGGCGCTGATTAGCGGAGCGGGCTGGACGGCTAATGGCTTCCTCTGCAGCCTCCGGAGCCGCTGGGCGAGCACGCCACCATTAGCACTGACAGAAAGGTGCAGCAGCTGGGGGGTTTTTTTTTTGGTTTTTTTTTTCTCCTACCCCCGTGTAATTAATGTATTTTGCATGCGACGCGTGTCTGCCGGCTAACAGGTGAACGCGCGTCGGGCAGATGCGCCCACATGTGCGTCTGCATGTTTTCTTCGTCTCGCCAATCGCAGCAGCAATAATGAATCCGGGCCGCAAATGGCTGTTAATTGGTATTCGTGTCAGTTAAATGTCCGCGGTGCACGCCGCCGCCTGCCCCGATTTCTCTGCAGTTCGGCGCAAACGCCGCTCGTTCGTCTCCACGCCTCCACCTGAGAACTGCGTTGTCCGTGTGAATATTTAGATTTGATCAGAGCCGCAGTGATCGGTCAGAACTCTTGACGAACTGAACTTGTTTCATGTTGCGTTCATGTGTCGTGTTTTCCAGCTCCTCACAGCTCCACTTCTCCGTCTGAGCCTGGTTTTCCCACTTTAATCAGTGTGTGTGTGTGTGTGTGTGTGTGAGTGTGTGTGTGTGTGAGTGTGTGTCTGACAGAGACACATGCTTGTTTTCCAGCTGGTTAGCGTGAAGCACTTATGAGGACCGGGGGTATTTGTGGGGTGCGTTGGGGGGGGTAATAAGGAATCATGAGCTTTCTAATGGGGGGGGGGGGGGAGTGTTACTCATTTCCTCCTTCCGTTTCCTGGGGGGCAGGTGCAGGATAACCCTCCACCGGACCGCCACACACACTAAATTCTTCACTGTCATGAGCTTCTAACACAACAGCACACACACAGTCCCAGATGGACACTTTGCTTTCACTCTGTAATCACACACACACACACACACACACACACACACACACACACACACGCGTGGCTGTGGATATGTTCATCTCCTTTTTCCCTCTCAGGGCTTTTCTGAATCCACAACGCATCACTTTTAAAGCCCCCATCACGATTAAAACCCGCCCCTTCATTAAAATGACACCAAAATACTCATTTTAAAATAGATCCAAACTGAGTTTTCGAAATGTTTTCTTCTAACGTCTGCGGCTCCCACTGAGGCAAACGCTGGTTTTATTAATAATAGCTGGAGTCAGCGAGTAAAACAACACAGAGTAAAAATAACAACTGACTAAACACTAATTCTCCTCTGCTGACACTCTTTCAAACCTATTTATCTCTCATTTAAACCGCTCATTTGCATGCAGTGTTTTCAACTTTATTTTCTGTTTTGACGTTTGAGAAAGTGCACGTGAAACCGGCCTGACAGCTGAATGAAAACACACCTACTGTCTGCTTGTCTCTCGTTGTCATAAACCCTTTTCAAAGTAGATTAGCGGCGCCGGCGGAGCTCCTTTAATTGTCATTACCGACGGCGAACGGCGCTTTAATCTGCCATGTTTGCCGTGTTTATGAGGCGTCGCGGGCGGCAGCTGTTGAGGGAAACTTCCGCCGCCGTCCTCGGGAACGCGACACGCGGGCTCCGATGTTCGAAACTGCACAACACGGTCTTCTCCGTACCGGTTTGGAGGAGCGCCGCCTCTCTCCCTCGCGCGCGTACTCGCATTCTGCAGCTGAAGGCTTGAGATGTGCGTTCCAGCGTCAGCCGGCCTCCAAGAGGAGGAGAGGAAGTCATTTAAAATCGGGGCGAGCGTGAAGAGGTGACGGAGGGAGACGGCGGAGCCGGGCCGCGGAGGTGACGGAGAGACGAGCGGAGCGTGGAGCGGAGGAAGGGGGGAAGATGAACGGCTGGCTGGGAGGGATGTGGAGGAAGAGACGGCTCCCGTGTGTTCCGAGTCGGCCGGAGGTCCCAGGTGTTCCCACGTATCACCCCGTCTCTTTCTCCCCCTCTCATTGCCTCCCTCGGTGGCCTTCGCCATTTAATCTGGATTAATGAGGAAGTTGACCTTCCCCTCCTCTCTCTCTCTCTCTCTCTCTCTCTCCGTCCCTCAAATCCCCATTTCTTTTTTTTGCTTCCTCCAGTCATTTTCCTCCTGCTGCTGTTCATTGTTGGGACCACCTGTGTATCCTGCAGCTCTGTTTGGGTGGTCAGGCCTCACACACGCACACACACACACTCACACACACACACACACACACACACACACATATAGAAATGTGCGTCACCGGTCCGCGAATATCCTCGGGGGACGTCTGCGGAGGCCGGACTACAGACCGACGCTCTGCGCCACCTAATCTGTGGCGAGTGAGAGCTTCTAATTGGCCAGTCAACAGGTGCTGAGCCGTGGTGGGGGGGGGGGGGGGGGGGGGGGGGGGGGGGAACGCAGGATATGATTACCGAACGGGGGAGAGGCTCAACTCAAGGCTTCTGTGGAGCCGCCGCTGCAGTGGGAGCCATTGTTGAAGGGCGGGAAGTAAACATCCACATGTGCGCCGCCGATTGATATACTGCAGAGGTTGGACGCTCTTGATATTTCGGCGGCGGACGCGCAACGAGACCGCAGAGGGAAATGCGCTCATGTGCTTTTAATTAGCAGTCAGCATCTGCATTCAGCGGAGTTGATTCAAGGAAGTCATGATCCTCGAAGGGATTATTGAATTTAGACGTAATGCAGTGAAGTCTTTTTGACGTCGTGCTTTTTAAAGACACTTCTCCACGTGCTTTGTGTCACGAAATAAAACAATTATGTGAAAACGTAGAAATGAAAAAGCATCACAGTCAATGCAGTGAGGTATTTTAGTGTTTAGAACCCGATCGGACTGAGGATGAGACATGGAAAGCCTCAAATTATTTGATATCCAACGCTAATCTGTATTTTCTGAGGTTTTCCCGACTCAATATGTCCCCCGCCCCTGGTGGCTGGTGGCAGTACTGCATGTAATCTGGGATGGAAGGATCAGGGCCGTATGAAGGAACCCCTGATTTACAGATGCATTTGGGAGGGTTGGAAAAACACCCAGAATGCAACAGTTTTTTTTGGACATTTCACTGGATTTTGCATCATTAAAACTACTTTACGCCAAGGTCAGAGTAATTTTCAGTACATATTCTCTTTGCAGCTTTAATTTAAAGGTTATCCTGTCTCTTGTTCCGCCGGTCCGACCCGCTCAGGATGGCGCTGGCCTGCATGCGGCCTCTGAACTGAAGCGTGTTCCACGCCGCTGCCTTACATGGTCCAGGCGGATCGCCCGCAGGGGAAGACGTGTGTCGGGAAGCGTTCGAATGTGCCAAATGTTCTCATTTATGATGTTGACATGACTCTTAGAGATCACCACTTTTAAAAATAGGAGAGTTTCCTTCCCGCTGATTCGCCGACTTGCTCCGGAGGGTCTTGTGTGTCAGCCCACGGTGGAAACTGAACACAAGACGGAAAACATTTGGGCCTGAATGAAAGGCGAGCAGCCCTCTCCCGTCTCTCCTCTTGCTCCTCGCTCCCCTGCGCTCTCGCGGCGTCTCCCCGAGGCCGGCGTGTCGCCTTACCCCGGGGTTTAGCCCCTAATCACCCGCCGCTCGGGGGGGGGGGGGAACCGGAGACTTCCAGCTGGCTGCCTCGTTACTGCGGACCCCGGGGACACACACACACTGGCATTCCTACACACACGGGCTAAACACACACACCCCCACACACACACACACACACACACACACAGCCTCATATATGCTTACCAAGGCATTTGCTGTTATCTCTTGGCATCTCTCCATCCTCGACCCCCCCCCCCCATCGCTGGATCCTGCCAAGGCCACTGCCTCAGCGTGTAAACCGACTAACAGAAGGAGGCTTTCCACACGGGGGGGGGGGGGCTCTGGCACGGCCTCCACTCCAAACCAGTTGAAACTAGTTTGACACGCTGCCATGTCCCACGCCTCCAAGCATCCTTGTGTTTGTGTGTGACTCGGGGGTGTTTGACGGGTCCTTCAGACAGAAAAATCTCACATTTCAGCCTCTTCTGGCTTCTGTCTTCCAGGAGGGATCCGTACGATTACCCCACCCACTCCAGGGCCGGCCCTCGGGACCCCAGCCCCTACTCGGGCCGCTACCACGACCCCCCGGTCCCGGGTCACTCCAGCCCGCGCTACCACCCCCAGCAGCCCCCGCAGCAGCACCGCGCCACGTCCAGGCAGGACGTCCCCCCCTCGCCCGGCGCCGGCCAGGGGGGGCGCCACTTCTACGAGGCGGCGGGGGGCCGGGTGGACGCCTACCGGCGACAGGCCAGCCCGGGGCGGTACGGCGAGGAACGAGCGGCGAGGCGGAAGGAGCCGGTGGTCGGAGCGGTCTGAGGACAGCCGAGCTGCCGACCAATCAGGTTCTTCCACGTTAATTTATGTGATTATGAACACGGCGAGCGAAGAGAGACGAGCTCATCCCGACTTAAAATACGTGTGTGAGTGATTCCTGTATATGTTGGTACAGCTTGTAAATACCTGCAGGAGGGATCGAGTCTTCACTGTAAAGCTGATTAAAAGCTGAATAGATAAAAATGAGCAGAAGAGCCACAGAGTCGACCCGGCGCCGGGGATTGGATAGATTGACTGGATTTTTTTTTTGTTGCACAATCTGATCAAAATGAAGGAAATAAAGAGGGACGGATCGCCCTGAGCCGGCAGGTTGTTTTAACACAGGACGGACGTGGAAGATGGACAAACAGGACACAGGAAGCTCCCCCCCCCCCCCCCCCCCCCCCCCATCAAAGTGTCTTCTCCACCTTCATGTTTTGTCGCTGGGACTTCCTCCACGTCCTGCTGGGTTTTTGTTCGGTTTGTTTTTTTTTTTTGTGTATTTTTGTCTTTGATGGTTCGGATACACTCACTGTGCGTGTGTGCGTGTGTGTGTGTGTGTGTAGGTACATCGCAAATCACTTTGTTAATGATGTTTTTCGTGGTGTTTTGGAATAAAATGTGTAATCCTTGATCTGCGCGCCGGAGAGAAGACAACTCCGCAGCTAATTAGGCGTTTACCTTGATCCCTGAAACATATCGCCGCTCAGAGTCACTGCACTGAAAACTAAACGTGTCAACGGCGGTTTGCTTAAACAAGCTGTCAAAGAAAAGTGCATGAATTTTTATACACTTGTGTTTATTTTTTTGCAATAAAACAGAATGTCGCCCCCGTGCCACGCCGCCTGGTTCCTCTCCGTCTTCCTCGGCAACGTGAGTCATCGCTTCAAAAATCCATCAGAGTTCAGCTCAATCTGAGGATGAGCGCGCCCTGTGAGATGACTGATAAGAGTCGCCGGCGTTCTGATAATGACTAAATCATCTTCAACAATTAGAGGCAGGGAAATCTCCTCCGCAAAATGATTACTGCCCAATTTGCTCTCCCAAGTAAAAGATGGCACTGATTGGTGAAATTAGACTTGAAATGGGGAATAATTAGAGTGTGGAGAAGGCTTTTTCTATCAGTTAATGTTTAATTAGCGCCGGGGCCAATGGGGACCGGGCCTCCGCCGGCGCGTCTGGTCTCCGCATCGCCTTGACCCGCCGCCGTCCGAATAAACCTCCCGGAGCAGCCGCGATCAATCTTTTCAGAGGATCCGCTTGCCCAGGAATCTGTCGGCGATCGGAGGCTTTTTATAAAAACGTTCCTGTTCGAAACAATAACAGGGGCGAGATAAAAGGTGGACAAACGTGTGTGGGAAGAGGCAGCTGTCCGCAGACCGTCCTGTGGAGACGAAGGTCCCGCCGAGGCGCCAGGGCGCCGAAATAAACCCCCAGTTTCAACCAGTCCGCTTCGAGATCACACGTTTCTGCCAAAAACGCTTGGAAAAAAGAAATTCCCAGATACACAGGCGTCATAATTAGCTGTGTTTCAGTCACATTCCTGCTGGACGAAGGGACTGGCCGCCTGGGAGCTCCACTTCCTCTGTTTTAACGGCGATGCTCGTGTCCTCTCTCGTTCACGCGCCGAGCCAGCACTCGGAGCCGCCCTCGCCGTCCGTCCGCTGTACTTAGAGGAGTGCACGGCGCTGTAAACAAGCCTCCTTCGAGCGCTTGCGGTCAGTCCGCTGCCAGAGGCGATAAACAACCGCCGCCGAATATCCCAGAATTAATTGCGTTTTACGTCCGTTAAGCAAAAGCTGCGGAGCGGCTGTCAGGAGGCGAGGCTTCTCCTGTTGTTTACGCGACAACAAACACCCGTCTTATTGTCCGCACGGCGTGCGCAGGGGCAGTGTTTTCAGCGACCGTCGTCGTGGAAACGAGGCCTCGGCTTCAGCTGCCAGAGATTTAAAGTTTGAAAAAAGAGGCAGACGCTTCAGCCGCCGCGCAATTTTTTGACACTTCTACAACCGTAAAATCAAAAAAAGGGTTAAAGGCTATTAAAGCATCCTTCCTTGAAGTGTCTGCTGGAGGAAACGGTCTTCTTACATCTTCCTGCTGTGGTTTGTTATGAATTAATGTGACACTTCATAAGCCCAGGTTTTTCTTTCTTTTCTTTTTTTTTTTTTTTTTTTTTTTTTTTAGGCAGCGCTGGAAAAAGGAATGCATGCACCCAAATGTGTTCCCCGGTGGACTGCCCATGAACCGCGGGGCTGTGGGAGAATTCCCCGGTTATGTTCTCTTAGCATTACCTATTCTGCCGGCGCCCCCGTCCGACACCTCGGCTAGTTAGCATGTGTCAATCAAACGGCGAGCTCGGGGGAGGCCAAAGAGGAGAAGCGCCGCAGTTATCTCTCTGCTGCACAGGCAGATGGAGGGGCGTGGGGGGTGGGGGTGGGGTGGGGGGGCGTACAGTGGATGGAGGTACGGCGAGCTCCCCCCCCCCCCCCCCCGGTGACCCCCGGCTCGCTCGCCTTCCCCTCCCCTCTCATCCTCTTCATTAAAGGCGCATTCCGGCGCATTAGCCCGCCGTCCTTCCGTCCTTCACCCGCCGCCATCCGTTTCAATCCGGCCCTCGTTAAGGCGTCACGCTCTCGGAGTGGAGTGCAGTCCGAGCGGAGCTCCTCATTTAATTATACAGTTCATTACAAAGCCCCCCCCCCCCCCCCCCCCCCCCCCCCTCAGGTCTGAGACAGGCCATGGGAATAGCTGGTGGCTAATGTGCAGTTTAAACGGCCCCGAATATGGAGATCGGTGCAGTTATGGATTGGCGCTCGCCGTTAGCCTGCCCTTCACCCGCCTCGGCGCCGCCGTTTCATTCAGCGTCACTCCAGCTGGAGTGTGTTCTTTCAGCCAGTGTGTTTGTTTGATATTGTTCACCAACTGTGAAATTGAATTTCCACAGTTGGGCTGATATTGGAAATAATTTCATATCCTGTGCAATATTCTTGCTTGGTTTCACCTTGTGTTGTGTTTAAGACCTCCGTTTTTTACTTAATGCGTCTCTTTCTTTTTTTTTTTTTTTCCCTCCTTCTTCTTCTTCTTCTCCTCCTCCTCGCGAACGCGACGCAGCCGCGCTGCTAATTTGGACCATATTTACCCCTAAAAGCGACGCCGGCTCTCCGGCTGCCTCTCCTGTTCGCCCACACACCGCCGCCAAGCCACCAACCAACCACCATCTTCTACACCGGCCGTCGCCATGGCAACGCGGCCGCCGCTCCTGGCACAGCAGCCCCCTTTCAGAGCTGATGACATCGTCGTGGCAACAATGAAAGGTTCATACATCCCATTACGGGGAAGGAGGCAGGAGTTCCGCTCCTCTCTTTGGGGCCGGGTTACTTCTGCATCTGCCGTCTCCCTCTCGGCCGAAAAGACGGCAGAAAGCGCCGCGGTCCGCGGGGGCCGCGATGCGGCCAGCGACGGCTGAAGTCCGTGACCCCTGGACCCCGTCCGTCAGCCTTTCAGCGCCGACACGCACCGAACCGCTGCCAGCGGACGGGAGGCGCGCGACTGGGAAACGCATCAGCGTCAGCGAGACACTGGAACCACAGAAAATCACACACATGCACTTTGTACAAACACAAGTGTGCCCCTGCATGTGAACGCAAAGTTGTTTCCAGAAGCTCTGAGGTTGCCAAAAAAAAAAAAAAAAGAGTTTTACAGGCGTCCAGACCGAGCTGCCTGTCATGCACACACTCCTGCTGTATTAAGTTCTTATTCTGTGGGTTTCCCAACACACACACACACACACACACCTGCTGTCAGCTCCGACACACACACGGATCGTCTTCACAGTGGCAGAGCACCCCTCCGTCGCTCTGCCCTCACACACATGTCAGCAGTATGTGTGTGGCGGCGGCGGCGGCGGCGGCTCAGCTGACCGCCTGGCAGTCACTGTGAAATTGGCGCCCTTCTCATGCAGATGCCAGGTGTTTTGCTTGGCAGCCGGGGGACGCTCGGTCAGGAGGGGGCGAGCTGGTGTTGGGAGGGTTGGGCCGCGACGAGCGGCAGGAAAAAGATGGCGCTAATATGTTACGTGTCCCTGTTAGCTCGGCCGCCCGGCGAAGATGGAGCGCTGCCAGGCGCGGCGGGGGATTACACACCGTTTGGTTTCTGTACGAACTCCAAGGCGATGAATCATCCTCGCTATAAACTGGGGGTGTTTCCCAAATGCCATGAAAACTTCAAGCGATGAGGCAACGTTATTCTCCGGTTAACTCATTTCTCCGCCTGGATGTCAAACATGAAGCTACAAAGTGCTGCAGTCAGTTTTGAGACCGACTGGCGTTCGTCTCCTGTTGCAGCAGCTGCATGCAGATCAGTTCTGATGTAAATTCAACTTAAATATGAATTTTAGAGGTAATGCCTGAGCCTCATCTGATCTTTGCCCCATAATCAATAGTTTGCATCGCTTTCTGTTCTGTCAGAGGATTCACTGTCCAACTAGTGGTCACCTGTGGTATTACAGCCCATCAATTCACCCTGTTTGATTTCACTTCTTTTAAGAATGTTTTTTTATTTTTCATTTTTGTGCGCAACGTTGTCACAATTTCAGTCTTTAATCTCATTTCTTCTAATTTTTTTTATCTCTTTTTCTGTTTGTTTTCATCCTTAAAAAAATGGGTTGTCTGTGACTATTTATGTAAAAAAAAAAAATACATTAAAAAATTCATTTTTAATCTATGATACTCTAACTCATGAGATTTTACTATGCGTGTCTCATAAAAAAATAAAGAAAGAAATAAAACGATGCTTCAGTTTTCGGAGCAGTTCCAACAGTTAACGCTAGGAGGCGCTGCCACTGCACGAGGCAGTCAAGATAAACACCCACGAAGAAGAAGCGCAGCCGCGGAGAGGAAGAGGCGACGGAGGTGAGCGGAGCTAAAGATCTGTGTTGTTTTCGAGAAATATTTCAGTTTGAAATGTCGGATAGATTCAGACAAACAGACTAAAACAGGGGGAAATAACTATTTTTTTATTCTCCGGGTGAGACAAACATGAGCAGGAGAAGAAGAGTTCACCAAAGTTAAAGGTGAAATACACGTTTTTCTCGAAAAGACGAAGCCCCAAGTCTGTTACTCACTTTTTGAACAACGCGCATGCGCCAGACCATCCGCCCGGCTCTCCTGCTTCTCCCAGGAAACGCGGAAGTGTACGAGCGCGATCTCCTCTTCTCCGGCGTGCACGGCTCTGTTTACAGTTTCTGCGATCCGCCTCGCACATAAATAAAGCTTTTTTTCCGAAACAGTTACAGTTTCATTATGTCAGACTCGCCATCGGTCAGTACTAGCTCAGAAGCTCACCGGCTACATAAACACTCTGAATGCGCATGCGCAAAAGGGAGAAGCTGATTGGGCGCAAGCACGGAGAACCGCCTTACGAAAGCAGCTCGTCAGAATGATTGACAAACGGACCCACCAATTATTTAGGTGATCCACCCGGAAATCAAAATGTTGTATTACACCTTTAAGTTTCATGAGACTAAAATTAGTTTTTTGGGAGAAATCTGAAGAGTCATTGTGATATTTGGATGTCATTTCGAATAAAAAAAACAAATTAATGTAATAGAGAGAGTCCGGCCCTGGTCCAGACACATCTGGAACATCGTCCAGTCCGGTCAGTAATAAATCCCATGATGCTTTGCTCTGTCATGATGCCCCCAGCAGGTCCTCCTGCCTTGTTGACGTCGGATAACAGACCTGCCGGCGACGCCTGGACGCACTCCGTGGTCCTGGACCAGGTGGGACTGACGGCGTCACATGCGGATCCACGCGGCTGCGGTCGACGGGCAGGCAGGTCGTCGGATTTCCGGCCCGCTCTGGGTTTTTGCAGACGCGGCCGTTCCACCGCGGATTAGATAAGGTTGAAGACAAAGTGGAGCCTCATTGGAAAGTCGCTGCAGCAGCCAGCAGTGTAATCCATCCACGCATTCCTTCCAGAGAATGCCAAACAGCTCGCTGAAAATGAGCTGCCGACCTGACTCCATTAGATCGCTCTCTCCCCCCGCTTTCTGTCGTTCAGAAACACACACACACACACACACACACACACACACACACACACACACACACACACACACACACACACACACACACACAGTGTTTTTCTCTGCGCCTGCCACCAGCTTCATTAGTGCTAAGAAATGTCCTGCTCGTTAACGCCGGGCAATTAGCTGCTAATTGAGAAGCTTTTTGCAGTGAAGACAAACTTGCTTCATCGGCTTGTCTCAATCAGAGAGTGTGTGTGTGTGTGTGTGTTGACCAGGTACATCTGGTTTCCACCTCTGGCTTATTTTCTGGAGGCAGTTGTTCGCTGCAGAGCTGCTGCCTGGGGGAGATAAGGAGGAAACACAGGGAGAAGTTTGCTGTTTTTGTTTTTTATTCAGCAGCTTCTCAGTTTTTTTATGCAAAACTCTTTCCTGCAGCAGGTTTTCCTGCAGAGGAGCAAAACACGCTGTAATTGTTGGTTCCTTCGCCGCGGAGTGTTCTCTCCGTTTCTGAGACGGATTTGCAGATTTTTCGCAGAGTCATTTTCAAGTGTCGCCCCCCCCACCCCCCCTTTCATTATAGCTCCTCCGCAGACATAACAGCGAGACCTCCACACCGAAACACACGTCGAGCAACTGCCTGCCCTTCTCACTCCGCAGCTCCACTTTCCATCGCCGCCGCCGGTGTGTCGTTCTCCCGCTCCTCCGTCTCCTCTTTCCATTCTGTCACTCTCCCCCAATTCTCCGCAGTCCAGAGATAAGCTCTGTGATAGGGAGGAAATGAGAGCGACACACACACACACACACACACACACACACACACACGATCTCGTTACAAGTCACTGAGGTAAAGCCCCTCTGCAGAATAAGTTAATAAAAGATGTGCAAATAAAGTTTAAATGTAGGTCGGCGCTGCTCTTTTTTTAGTGTGTGCAGCACCGACACACACACACACATACACACACACACACACTCCGCCCGACAGGGGGCGGGTTTCTCATCGCCCCTCTGCACTGGTGTGACCTTTTCCCTGATTTAAATACACACTCGCTGGCAGAGACCCCGGCTTGAGTGGTGCACAGTCTTTCCATCAGATGCAACAAGATGACCGCCACCCAGTCCGGCATGCACGCACGCACACACACACACACACACACACACACACACACACACACACACACTCACTCGCTCCGGCTGTGTCTCCCATCCACATCGTGGACTTCCCCTGTAAACAGCGGGGATCTGCGGCCAGGCCTTTCCGACCACCCTCGGAGAGACGCTGTTTTGGTAACACGCCTTATCTCAGCCCACCCCACTTCAGAGGGCGAAGAACGGGGGGGGATTCCCTGTGTGCTCTGTTTCATTCCCAGCTCTCTCTCACACACACACACACACACACACACAGAATCTTATATACACACAAGGCCATCCTCAGCCAGATAGAGTTGCCATTGTGGCCTCAGTGTGTGTGTGTGAGAGAGGTGAGGGTCTGGACACATGAAGGGCCTGAGGCTGACTCCACTGGGTGTTTGACTCATGAAGGACACACACACACACACACACACACACACAAACACACAAACACACACACAGCATGAATAGCAGAGGCGGCCTGGAGGGGTGAAGGCCGGTCGGTTTCCATGAGGGCAAGTCACGTCCTCCTGCTCCTCCTGAGAGCGCAGCGGAGGGAGTGTGTGTGTGTGTGTGTGTGTGTGTGTGTGTGTGTGTGTGTGTGTGTGTGTGTGTCCTTGCACAGGGGAAGTGTGTGAGCACGCTGCTTTTGTGATATGTCGGATTTTAAGTGGTTCTGCTTCTGGAATGGTGCCTTCAGGAGCAGAAACACTGTAGGAATTTAGAGTACTCCTCAGACGGCCTCTCGGGACTTCTTGCCGCGTGCGTCAGTTTAAACAATACGATGGAGACACGTTGCGTGCTTTTGTTGAGCTGAAGAAGTTGCTGTAGTTTTTTTTTTTTTTTTTTTTTTTCAACCTTTGCTGCGTTCGGCTGCCTTCACTTCTGACTGGTGTCCGCCTCTTTTGACCTCATGATGTAGATTTTCTCCGTCCCGTCGTTGTAGCGGCTGTCGAGAGTCACCCTCGTCGTGCGTTCTCACCTTAGATACGCTCCCCGAAGCCTCCCTTCATGTTGGTGTCGCCGCGCAGAAGCTTCACACACCAGGCTTTCCGAGCCGCTCCTAATTTTGCTTCATTACACAATGAAAACACCCACGTCCTATTTGTGTAAATACGATTAAAAAAGCGACTTTTTCACAGCCTCTCCTCGCTCCTCCCGAGTTTACGGCGCTCCCCGCTCCCACACGTCCCCAGCGAGCGCCGCCTCATTGTTCCTATTTACAGGAACGCCGCTGAATCAGCCCTAATTGGTGGAACTTTGCGTTCGTGACGTCCCAATCTGTCAGGTCGCGTTGTGGTGTGACTGCTCAGAGGAACAGGCATTGTTTGTGCTTTAGCGTCTGTTCTCGTGTATGTGTGTGTATGTGTGTGTGTGTGTGTGCATTTCCAGCACCGAGCCGTGAACTTTGACGCTGAAGTAAGCGATGAAATTTTTATCCCGAACCGACGGCGATGAAGAGGCGAACGGACCCGAGCTGAAACTCGATCACATTCCTTCTCTCCGGAGTGCAGATCTACGGTTACTCTCGCATGTTCGCCTGAAAAAAAGTGGCTAAAACCCTTCATGCATGTGCTGTCAGTGTGTGTGTGTGTGTGTGTGTGTGTGTGTGTGTGTGTGTGTGTGTGTGTGTGTGTGTGTGTGTGTGTGTGTGTGTGTGTGTGTGTGTGTGTGTGTGTCCTCCTCTCAGCTGAGGCGTATTGATGCGGTGTGAGGAGGTTAAGCCTTCGGTTTAGTGTCCGTGCGGCCGTGACATTCAGCCTGGCCGGCCTGTAATTGACCCATCGGTGTGTGTGTGTGTGTGTGTGTGTGTGTGTGTGTGTGTGTGTGTGTGTATCAGCTGCAGCTGGCCTCGTCGAGGGCCGGGTGATTGACAGTCTGCCGCTCTGGCAGGTAGTGTTTTACCTCTGCGGAGCGTTTCTCACGCTTGTTTTGTTTTTCATCCGCTGCGTTTGCTCAACATTTCTTCCCCCATCCTCCAGCTCCCTCCCCCACCTTCCCACCGTGTGTGTGTGCGTGTGTGTGTGTGTGTCACCTTGCGTTAGGGCCGGCGCTCTGCGGGGACCAGCTGCGGGTCTCGGTTTCTCTGGAAAGTTTGCTGCTCATGCTGCAGGCACGCCGTTCCGCCTCTGGCCGGGTTTCAGCTGTCCGCTCCTGTTCGTGTACGCTCACATGCGCTCTCGCTCGCTCTCTCTCTCACACACACACACACACACACACACACACACACACACACACATGCAGCATATGCCGGGCTTCCCCCCCTCTGCGACCGGACCCCGGTACGGGAGCATGATCTATTTAAGGCCACTAACTCTGCAGATTAGATCAAGATTGGGGCCGTAATGGCCGTTCTGGCGCCGCACGCCGCTTCGATTAAGGCCCGAATAGTGTGATCTCACTCACACACACACACAAACACACACACACACACACACGTGATCGCGTTTACGGTAAAATCTGCCACATATCTCGCTTTGTGTTTCCAGGCTTTGGCTTCCGAAGTGGCATTTACATCATGTGGAAAAACCGATCTCGCAGGTCATGACGAGGAACCTGAGACGTATTAACACCTTCGGCTTCACTCCCGTCCTGATCAGCAGAACATCTGATGCTTTTTTATTTATTTTTTTTTTTTTTTTGATGTGTTGAAACGGTGAGTTTTTCCCACCAAACGCACAACAACCTCATTGAATCTGCCAGCCGGCAAACTTTGCTCCTGGAAGACAAAGATACCGGCGCCGCTGGCTCGCTTTCAGAGGTGTCGCTGTAATAAATAGGATTTCATTTTAAATGTCAGCACGGCTGATCGCATAGCGCAGAGCCCAGATGTGGAAATTGTGTGTGTGTGTGTGTGTGTGTGTGTGTGTGTGGGGGAAGAAATGAGCAGACTGCTGTTAGAAATACACAGCGCGGCCGAGCCCACTTATCTCACTCCCACTTTGTTTTCTATCCAAAGGCAGAAATGTAATTTCACTGTTGGACGGAGCAAAGAGCAGAAACCTGCAGCTCTCTCCGAGCGCGGTTTGCATGTTTTACCTGAGCGTGCATGGGTAATGAGCGGTGCAGCAGTGGATCCAGATCCTTCAGGACTCATTAAATACATCCATATGTTTCTGTTTAAACAGATCCTTACTGATATCTGATATTTAACTCCTTTTTTTTCTTGTCACTCATTTTGAAAACTGTTATTTTATGAAAAATTCTTGTGCTTTATCGCTTTTTTTTTGGATGCATTTAATATGTACTATCATATAATGTGAAAAACACCTGAAGAAACGAGGACTTGCAGTGTGAGAGTTGGGGACGTTCCCAGACTTCTGAAATAAGGTTTAACTTTTTAAGATCTACAGCCGTGAGATCTGAATTTCGCTCGTCGCCCTCCTGCGCTGGATTTATCCGAACGTTGCACACGCTCACGAAACAGACGCGACGAAGAATCGGCTCATATGTAAAGGATTGCACACACACACACACACACACACACACACACACACACACACACACACCACCCTCTCCCGTCGTGACGGAGCGGCTCCGGTTCTGGTTTGTTTGTGTCACGGAAGCGGCTCCGTGGAGAACTGAGAGTCAGGAATGTTCGAATAATGAGGCAGGCCTGTAAATAATGAAACAAAGGACGTGGCGCATCAATTAAGAGCCATTTGCCGCTTCGCATCCATCTCATCTGCACACACACGCGTGAGCGTGTGTGTGTGTGCTTGTGGCTCCGTGTGTTTTCGTGTGTAGGTTTTTCCGAATGCGTCCTTCTGAAAACAGATTAATCAAATTGGGAAACATCACAGTCTCCTCTGATATGAAAATTAGACGTCTGCGGCGGCATTGAGGACATTGTCACCGTAATTGCTCTTTGACAGCCTCACACACGCACACACACACACACACACACATAATCTTTAATTGCCTCCAAAATGTTTATGTCAAGATGGCGTTGCTAAGATAATGGCAGGGGACCGCGCGGCCCACACTAATGGCATCGCCGTTTTTAGCGGCTCACATCAGCAGAGCCCATCAGATGCTTCGCCTCGCTGCGGTGATATTGTGCTGCTGGACGGCGGCCAATTCATTAAAAAACTTATCGCACCGCGAGGAAATCTAGAGTACGGCGAGGCCGATCGGGAAGGTTTTCATAAATATAGCTAATGTGACATTTTCAGTGCACCTCCACTCTGTTTACATGGGAGGATTTCATTCCTGGCGTTGCTCTGGAGCCAAATCGTCTCGCTGCTGCTGCTGCTGCAGAAATGATAAAAATACAACACGGTCAGATCCAAGAGGAGGAAACTCTCCAGATGAGCCGTCGCCAAACGTCAGGATCGTGAAATTGAAATGAATGATGTGTGTTTTCCCCCCAAAAAATGCTTTTAAGATTCTTCTTGCGGACCTGGACATCGATGGATGAACAGAATGTTCCAGAACAGCAGCTCTTCTGAGGAGGGGGGTTTTCCATGCTGGACCTGAACGCAGCATCGCCCGTCAGCAGCCAGCATGTCAGCAAAGGAACCCTGACGAGAAATCGCTGGAAAGTAGGGCTCCACTTTTCAAAACGCGATGCAGATTACGCTCGCTGCGGCGGGAATATTTCTAACCTTAGTTTTCTCGGAAAGTCTGAGAAGCGCACAGCCTCAGATCGACAGCAGCAACTCCTGCATGTGGCACCATTAGCATGCTAGCTTCTGTTGGCGCGCTAGCACCCATGCAGGTACAGGCTGTCTGCACTGCTGCATTAGAAAAGCTGTATTCACCCGGGAAGCGCTCCACTCTCTTTCTCCTTTTGTTATTGAGGAGTTAAAGCTTTCAGTGGACACACACACACACACACACACACGCGCGCGCACACACACGGAACATGACTGATGAGCTGCTTTGGCTCTGATCCCAGATCCCAACAGTCTCCACACAACATGAAATGATACGAAGAGGGAGGCAACTGGACGGCTGCGCGCCGTGTAAACAGTCGCTCTCTCTTTTCTGCTTCCTGTCTTCTGCGCCGTCAGCTGTCTGCAGCGGCTCGTCCGCCCAGATTACCCACCGCCACTCACACACGCACACACACACACACACACACACACACACACACACACACACACACACACACTCGCAGCAGCACAGTCGCCGCAAAATGCACCCCGTTTACATTTTATTGGGAAGTTAGAAAAAGTGGGATGAGAATGTATCTGCACACCCTCACTTGCCAACTTTCCCGTCATGCACGCACACACACACACACACACACACACACACACACACACACACACACACACACACACACACACACACACACACTCTGGATGCAGCGGCTGCAGCAGTGATGACCTTGCTATCATTTACAGCAGCTGCTGGTTCTTTGTGTACTGTGGATCAGCTCGGTTACCTCGTCCTCCTCTCCATCTCCACACACACACACACACACACACACACACACACACTCTCACACACCCTCTCGCCTGCCTCTGGGCCTAATCATCATGAAGCTGTCATATAGGAAGCCTGCCTCGGCCACATGGATGCAGTTTCCTCTCCAGGAAGATGGAAAGTTGCGCTGGGATTTTCTCTCAGGAGCTCGGCGAGCGTGAGACGGCGGCCGTGACGCGGGACGGGAAGCTGCAGACTGCGATGTCTTCATCTCCTCCGAATCTGGGCTGCAGAACAACAAGTGAATGATTTATGAGCGCTTTCCCGCCGCCGCTCTCCGGATTTTGAAGCGAAATGACGGCGGGCTCGGCCAGATTATTGTATTTACTCAGCAGGAACTCGCAGCCGGAACTCCACCTCGGGGAAAGTGGAAGCGGATCTGCAGCCGTCGCTTATTTCTTCTTCTCTCACATGTTGAACGGCCGTTGTGATCATAGTGATAACTCTGCATTGGCCGAGACTCTGTGCAGCGGCGTTTGCTGTGGAAACACGCCTGTGACGCTCCTTTAAAGCGTCTTTGAGGGTTTTTGTTGTTTATTTTTCCGCCACCCGGGACGGCGTTGACCCCGAGCGGGCCGTGACGCGCCGCAGCACCGCGGCCATTACTGATAATGAGCGTGACACGCGAGGTGCCGGCGCCCCCGTCTCCACAAACCGCCGCGTGACCCCCAGCAACACTTTACAAGCTATTGCCGTGACCTTTAGACGGGAGCCACCCAGGAATGGGGAATTGAAAATAATGACTGTGTTGCAGTCATTACCTGTGTGTGTGTGTGTGTGTGTGTGTGTGTGTGTGTGTGTGTGTGTGTGTGTGTGTGTGTGTTCATTACTGTTGTGAGGACCTCGATCTGTTTACAGGCTCACATTCTGAAGATCTATCATCCTTGGAGAGACAAACGAGGAGATGTTTTAAAGTTTGACGAGCGATTGAGTTTGGAGTCGCTCTGCGTGGATTTCAGTGCACCGACACCCAACTTCACCGAAACAGAAAGACAGAAAACGTTCCCACCTGAAACGTCGTCGTGTAAACGGGCCTTTTAGAGTTTGGAGTCAGCCTCCAGGAGAAGAGTTTTCTCACCGGTTCCAGCTCGTGTGTGTGTGTGTGTGTGTGTGTGTGTGTGTGACGGGTGGCGTCATCCAGTTAAATTCACTCATTCAGACCAGCAAGTGAAAGTTAAGTGCATTATCGCATCCCTTTCTCACACACGTTCCTCTTCCCGTGTGTGTGTGTGTGTGTGTGTGTGTGTGTGTGTGTGTGTGTGTGTGTGTGTGTGTGTGTGTGTGTCTGGCTCTCTTCCTCATTTGCCTTTGACAACACCGATAATCCCACAACAAGATCCCCCCTTTTCAAAACCTCAGACTCCACACACTCACATCAAGAACACCCCCCCTACACACACACACACACACACACACACACACACACACACACAAAATACAATCACGCACACATGTACTAGGTGCCAACTGTCACCATGGCAACTCCAATCAGCAAAGGCTCTCTTTCCCCTATTACAGCGGAGATATGACAGTTTCTCTCTCCTCCTTTCTGGCCTCCTTGCAGTACGATTTTTTTTTCTTCTATCATCTAACTGCTGTTCTTCCTCTTCCACACACACACACACACACACACACACACACACACACAGAGCGATACGAATCATCAGCATAACTCTAAAAACAATATATATTCATTCTGGATGTGTTTCCCGTGGAGAGACTCATCTGAATATGTCTGAGTTCGCTTGCAGCCCAAGTCTCAGCAGGCGAAGTCTACTTTTTCATTTTTCGACAAAACGCCGGTTTAATTCCTCGCGCTGGACTCCGGAGTTTGTCCTGCGAGGCTGCCGGCTCAGATCGGGCTCCCCGCCGGCTGTCCCGTTGAAAAAGCAGCGCTCCTGGACGCCCCGCTGTATTTTGCGGCGCGCCGCCTCCCGTCTCTGATGGACGCCGCCGCCGCATGACTGACAGCTTATTCACCTTTTATTGAGAGCTCTTTGCTTGTTGGCGGATGACTCCGGGCGATTTTGACACTGCTTGACAAAGTACAAGAGATGCTTCTGCACTGGGGAAATTAAACTTAATGGAGAGACAAGAGCTGAGGGTGTGAAGTTGGGGTATTTACCATATAGCAATCAAAATGATTGTCAGGCACTTTTTCCTCCGCTAAAAAAAAGCCGAGTGGATGAAATACTATTTAAAGCACCTATAGAGGGAAAAGTCTGGATCCTCCCAAACTGCAGAAGAAGAAAACTGTCCTTAACATTAACCTGAACGTATTATTTTGAACAATATAATTTGTGATCCACTTTTCTGTGTGAAAATGGAAAAAGATGTTGCGTATCTGACCAGACGATTTAGAGTTTCTTCACTGATTTCAGTGTGTAATGTTGGATTAATGTTGGAGACAGATTATTACTTGCTTATACGATACATTACATACATATGTTTTGAAGTTTGTTTTTTTTGTTTTTTTTTACCATTCAAGCGGATCCTGAAACATGAAACGTGACCCAGCAGCACGCCGTCGCGTTTTACGAGCTGAAGGACCGGAGAAAGGCTAAATGCCTCTTTTCTCATTCGCACTCCTCCTTCACTCCACCGCTGTCTGTTGAAAGGCCCATTCGCATCAGGGCCCCTCCCCTCCACACACACACACACACACACACACACACACACACACACACACGCTCAGCTGTTTCATTGTTGTTTTGCCTTCAAAGTGATCAGCAGAGAGAAAGTGGCGGTGCAGCTCACTCTCTCACCAGAACAAACCATTTAAAGTGTTTCGTTCGGTCCGGCAGCGTCGCCTCCAATCATACTTTCAAAGTAGTTGAAATATTCAGCTAATTAGGCGACGCCACCCCACACACACACACACACACACACACATACACACACACACACACACACTTCCCGGTTTCTGAATCCAGTTGACTTTCAAAACCAACTTTCTTCACTCGGGTGACATTATCTCCTTCAAAGATGGCCGCCCGGTTCGCGGCTCTGCTCCACGTGTGTGTGTGTGTGTGTGTGGGTCGACTGGGCTCGACACCGCCGAGCCGCACGCCATCCGCGTGCAGATGGTGTGCACGAGCGCACGCACACGCACGCCAGCCAAGCCAACAGAGGAGCTTCCAAGCGCTCTCAGAAGTATCCACGGCGAACACTGACACATATCAGACTCCTCTCGCCGGATTTCGAGTGTATATTTAGCAGCTTTGCACTAATGAGGATGCTAATTGGCAGCCGCCTGTCTGTGAGGTTGGAGCATCACGGCGCCCAGACAGGGGCTGCTGGGGAATAATTGCTGGTTTTTTTTTTTTTTTAGTTTTTTTTTTTCTAACACTGAAACTAAACACAGTTTAGAACATTTTTAATGACTGTTTTGAGCGGCGTTCCCCGGTGGTCAGAAGCCGCGGCGGAGCAGACGGAGGTGTTTCCGATCACAAAGGAATCGCGGGAAAAGCTCCCGCCGCCGCCGCCGCCACGCCTCGTTTGCAGACGGGCGGCGGTGGCGGGGAGAGACGACGGGGCTCAACCTCGACGACTTCCCGACGGCGAGCCGAGCAGGAAAGCTCAACTTTTCCGCTTTTAGTCCGCTTTAAAGTTCAGTGAACTGGATATTAGGTCAGTCAATCAGAGCTCGCCGCCTGAGGACGCCGCTTTAATTACTAATTAATTGATAATTCATTAAGAAACAAATACTATTATTTCAGGAGACTTTTGACCTCAGGACAGATTCCCATTATGTCAGTTTTTTGGTGTAACCCCGCACATCAGTCTGAACTTGCCTCAAAGTTTGTTGAGATGACATTCAGCCACTTTATTAGGAACGCTTGTTCAGTATAATGCAACCCGTTTGATCAGAGGCCGCTGTGTTATTGAACTGGATTTAGTAGTGTTGGTTTGCATGATCGGGGACTATTCCTGCTTGTTTATTGCATATATTAAAAAAAAAAAACAAAACTTCAGAATTACTGCCTGAGTCGCGCTGTGAAGGTCCCAGTGGTTCAATTTGCCGCAGTGCTTTGATGCACGGCCTGCGCAGCAGCGAGGACGCCATTTAGAAGGAAAATCAGGCTTTCCACTGCCACGAGATTTATTTAAAACAAAAGAATTATCTCCAAAACACACATTTCTTGTTGTATACACTATTTATCAAAATATACTCTTAAAGCTTTGTATTTTCATCAATCAATATGATATTTTCAAACCTCTTTAATTGGATTTGCTCCATTATTACAGATCAGACTGTCGGTGTTCCTTTTACATATGAATAAAAACTTGATCCAAGAGGCCAGGCCTTGAAATAAATCTGCGTGGTTGTAATATCACTGTAAACACACCAGAAGCATCCCTCCATTAACCTCCCGTCAGGCTGGATTTCGCCGTCACTTCCAGAAAAGACTGACAGAAAGTCAGAAAGTTGAGCTCTCTTAATTACATTTGATAATTAAAGGCTGTGGAGACGTGGTGTTACGGCTCGAAAGGATTCTGTTAATCTGGGAACAGAAAGGAGCTTCACTTCTTCTCTCATTGCTTAACAAAGCCTCGCTTTAGAAACACCAGTTTTTCCTTTTGACGCTTCCTGCCAACCCAGAGGTAACGCTGTTCAATCACGAGTGTTTAAAGCAGAGTTTCGCCTCTACCGACCCCTCGCCGGAGCGTTTATTGAATTTCAATGAAGGGTCAGCGAGTCGGCGAGCGAGCAGCTCCTCCGTTTCAGATACGTTCATCATCCGGGCGAAGGACGGCGGCGCCACACATCAACATCCTCTTCATCTTCAGCAGATTTAGTGAGAGTTGTGAAGATGGAGACCGGACAGATTGGGTGGAGAGGCGCTCGTTCGGACGTGGGCGGAACCGAGTTGGCCAAAAAGAGTCGCGGCCAACTGTAAAGTGCGCTCGCCGTTTCCTTCCAGTGGGAGCAAAATCAATTTTTCTCCGGAAGTTGAAACTCGCCTGCGGCTTCAGATGAAGGAACGCGTTCTGGTCAGTTTCCTCAGCTGTGCTTCTGCTTCAGTCAAGGATCCGATTGCTCTAACCGTCTCTGTTTCACGACGTAAACAATTCACTTCCTGGTTGTTTTCTAAATGCTGACTCAGCAGTTCAGGCTCCAACGCTTGAATTCATTCTGAAGTCTCATTTCACCCGCCGAGTTTGCCGTCCCACGAGGCACTTTCAGCCGGAACCCGCCGAGTGTTGAGTGATGTTTAGAGACGTGAGATCCGCGGACGAGACGGTCCCGAGACTTCTGGGAGAGAGCGGGGGAAGCTGATGTTTGAGATAGGCGAGTTGCAGGACATACCTGGCGTGATGGAGGTGTGAAGCCAGCTGATAAACTTTGTTTGTCGGTCAGGGCGTGCTCCGCAGCGCCTCCCTATCTCCCGCTTATCGTTATCTGAACCGGCAGCCACCTCGGGGGGGGGGGGGCACGCAATGCATACCGCCGTCACCCTTCCCCTCGTCCCTGGCGCCCGGCCCGGCTTGATAAACAGCGACGGTCGAGGCGAGGTATTTCCGTGACTGACGGTTATTGACTCGGCGATATGGTGATTTGTTTCTTCGCTGCGGCACAATTGATTAGCCGTGAGGAAACTCAGGACTCGCGACTGGATTGCTATTCAGAAAGATCGAGTGTCGGTCTCCATCGGATTCCATATCTCATCCATCTCGCTTTGCGCCGCCCCGACTTCCTCCTCCTCAGAATATATTAGTCATTTTCAATAATGACGGGCTGATACGGAGGCGTCGCCTGTCCTCCGCTTGATTTTCAGACCCGTGGCTAAATAATTGACGGATCCTCCGGCTCGTCTCGCTCGCCTGTCAGCCGACCCCCTCTCCGTCCCGCCCGCCCTCGGATCAAGGAGATTTCACCCATGAGCGGCGGCTCAGCACGCGCGTACAAGAGCAGCAGGCGTATTCAGCCGAGGCTGGCTAAAAGGCTAGCCCGTTTGGCTTCTCATTTATCCTTTATCCTGCGTTCTGTGTTTTTATATTCCTCACGACAGTGTCTGAGGACTGCAAGCTACTTAAGGCGGATTAAAAGAGGCCGATCCTCCAGACCTCGCGGTCTCCGGGTCCCAGTCGGCTGCCGTTTGCCGGATCCGGTCCATCCCGCGTCCGGCGGCGCGTGTCAAGGTCAATCAGCGGCACAGGGATGCACGGAGAAGCAAATGTCATTTAAAGTGGGCGTGTGCGTGCGTGCGTATGTGTGTGTGTGTGTGTGTGTGTGTGTGAGGTGACACAGGGCGTTCACTTACACGACTAACACAGATGTTACCTTTGTGGTCAGAAAGCTATAAGTCAATTAGGTTTTGCTAATGGGGCCCGAGTGCAGAGCCGTCTCCAGCACACACACACACACACACACACACACACACACACATGCGCGGTATTGATAAGATTACCATGGTAATGTGAATGCATCAGGGTTAAACCACATTAACTGAGCCGCCTTCTTCAAATCTCTTTTTTTTTTTTTTTTTTTGGGCCGACGAGCCAAAAAACAACCAGAATTGAGGAAGGCGGCTTTTCCTCCGTGTCCACTCTTATTTCTGCCTCTTCCTCTCTTTCTTTCTCTCTTCCTTCGCTTTCCCGTCGTCCTGCAGCAGATGCAGAGCAAATCTCTTTCCTTTGTGGCTCTTTATGCCCACGTCTTCCTCTCTCTCCATCTGTCTCCCCGGCTCTCCTTCTCCCCGTCTTCATCGGTTGCCATTTAATTGAATTACTGGCGCTCTCCCTCTTCAGAAATGAAGGCAAAATGTTTCAAATCCCGCTCAGTCGGGCTCCCTCCGCCCGTCCCTCTCCGATTTGACATTTTTGTTTGTTCACAACGCGCCGAGGAGAATGTCATGGATATTTAAATAGGAAAATAACGGAGAAGCAGCAGAAAAACACCACGATTGCAATCAAATAATTAAAATCTCTCTGCGGTTCCGGTCTGATTGTGAGCAGAGTTTGAGAAAATGCTCAAACGAATGAGTCAGTGATGTTAAAAAAATCTGAAAAGGATCATTGATCGCCATGTTTTGGCTCATGAAAGCAGACGCCTGACAGCTTTTAGACGTGGTTAGCGCAGGAGGGAAGGCCTCCTTTACTCAGCGTTTTCGAAAAGTTGCATCTTCGCGAAATGTGGAATAACCGTCACTGCGAGCCTTCAGGTTCCTTCCCGGCGAGGATAATGCGAACAAATCCGTACGTGCGTGGCGTGAACGCCCGGCGATGCACTCGGCGGTGTGCAGGGTGTGAAAAGTGCCCGACTTCCTCAGAGAAAGACACACTTCTTCTTTTTTTTTCTGGTGTGAGAAACAAAACTGTCGCTCCTGGCCGTGCGACGCCTTTTATCTCCCTCCAACAACAGCAAAAAAATAAAAAAAAAATAAAGCAGTCTCTCTCATTAGCATGCACTCGTCCTGCAGTGTTTTCTCTCCCCGGTTTGTCAAGTGCTGATCTTTCCCTGCGAGGCCCGGCGATAAAGGCCCCGCAGAGTAAACAAGGCATGGAGAATGGCCCTCTTGTCTTTTTATTATTGCCTCCTAATGCAGCTCTCGGTCCTGCTGTGACGAAGCAGGGCTTCAGACCCGCAGACACCGTTCAGAGGGCGCGTGCACGCTCCCGACGCCGCCGAAAATCTGCTCATTTACATTTACCAGCGAGGAACGGGGCTGTGCTGGCCTTCACTCATCCTGCACGTGGCACCAGGAGCCTGGACTGATCCCTCCCCAGCCGGCTGGGTGCAGTGGCCCGCCCCCGTTAGGCTGAGCTGTGAACTGCACGCGAATCGCCGGATCCTTCAGCACCGGCCCCCCCAGCCGCTCTGCTGTCTGCTCAGATTCTAGCAAGAGAGTCAGCGTTTGTGTCGGAGCATAAGAACCGGACCAGAACCCAAAGAACAACGCTTCAATCTCAGTTTTCTTTCTTTTTATTCCCCTCCCTTAAACAACATGACTGCATTTCTGTGTCGCTCTCCTCTGCGTCTGCAGCTGAAAGTGTTTTGATGATTGAGCTGTTTGTGGGATTGAAAGTAGCGCAGACACACACATCAGGAGGAGGAGGAGGAGGAGGAGGAGGAGGAGGAGGAAGGCAGACAGACAGCAGATGTTTCCATACAATCCAGCCACTGAGAGCACAGCGGTGGCAAGATTTGTCTTTACACTACAGTAAGTTGAAGTGTGTGTGTGTGTGTGTGTAATTATTACCTTGGCGAGGGCATGCCCGTAGCCTGGGTGGCCCGTCAGGAATGTGACGGCGGCAGTGAATCTGGAAATAGCAGCAGATGGTTTGTGATCGGCGCCTCGATCCTGTGTTGGGGAGTATTACAGGTTGTGTGTGTGTGTGTGTGTGTGTGAGTATGAGAGAGAGAGAGAGAGAGAGAGAGAGAGAGCTCACAAGATAAAGATCAGTTGAATTTTTAATGATCCCGTGGGGAAATTGGGTCACTGCAGCAGCGGCGATGAACAGCGAGGAGATAAAAATACAACAAACAGAACATTTTGAAGATTAAAGGAGCAGCCGTTTTAACACGGGGGGGTTCAGTATCCTCTCCTGGAGCTGACCTCATTGGTGTGTGTGTGTGTGTGTGTGTGTACTCACTCTGATACTGGCAGTGAAGGTGTCTCTGTAAAGAATACCCAAGAAACTCCCAGTTTGACCCCCGGCTCTTGATGTGCTTGCGGGGGCCTAAAGCTCCCCGCACTCACACAAACTCACACACACACACACACAAATGCACACCCACACACACACTCACTCTTCAGATGCTGATAGGGTCAAGCCCAGGCTATCTCCAGCTTATCTCCCACTGTTAGATCTGAAGCTGTCTGTCACTGACGAAGAGGAGGAGGCTGGACGCCTCGACCGCGAGCAGGAAGGCGGCTGGACTCTCACACGGCGATCGGAGAGCGAGGGGGGGGGAGGGGGAGAAGGGGGGGGCAGAAGTGGGGGTGAAAAAGAAAAAAGAGGGAGAGTTATCACTCATGCTGTCAGTCTCTGGGGCAGGCTGTGATAAGAGAGGCAGTATGCTGGTGGCTGGTATCTGTCTCTTCCCCCTCCACACACACACACACACACACACACACACACACGCAGGGCAGAAAGACCCTGTTGTGTTCCCCTTCACCGCCCATGAGTGAACACAGGCGCAGGTGTGCTGAGGTGAGGAGCTGCACTGTATGGCAGCCATTTGTCGACTGTATCTGGGTTCAGAGCGATGGCGGCGTGGGGGGGCAGGGGGGCGGGGGGGTCCAGATGGTGAGACCTGGGGTCGCGGCGGCGGCAGGAAAACGGGGTTCACGTGCTGCAGCTGCAGGTTAAGTGTTTGATTTCACTGCCGAGGTCCTCAGTGCGCCCGTGACGCCGAGACGTGCGGGGTCCGGGGGCTTTTTTAACCCGGCGCTGGGATCAGGTCGCAGGCCGGCCCGGATAGTCGCTTCGTTTTCGTCGTTCGCAGCAAAATTTCTTTCCGTATTGTGTGGTAAATGTCGTGACTCCTGCCGCTTCTTTTTCTGACGACAAGAACCTTCTCAAGAGTGTTTTCTTCTTCTGCTTTTTGCGGGTCTGCGTACGCCCCACTAAAGAGGACTCTGAAATAACAGCAAATAAGCAGCTCGCAGCTATAAAGACTTCTTGTTCTGGTCGAATTGAAGTCATATGCGGACGCAGAAACTCTTAATAAATGCCAGAGACCGCAGTTGCTTTGCTTCGCAGCGCCACTCTGCACTGCGCTAATCCCCTGCTGTTGTTCTCCAGCTAACTCGAACCACGCCGCGTTGTTCGTCAGGCTTTCGGGGGGATTTTCACTGACGAACACGGAGGCTTTGATGACCGTCCAAACATATGAAATTCACACAAACCGCTTCTTTAATGTGAATTTCATACCTCTAATGTATGCCAGCCACGTCGTTTTCAGCGTTTCTTCTCTTTCTGTGGCCAGTTAGATTTATTATGAATGTTCGTACCAGGTTACGCCACAAGGTGGCGTCACGAGTGGAGGAGAAGCTCTATTGTCTTTGAACATATGTCATCCTCAGATATGTCATCAGATCGATAGTTTGATTGTTTCTGTTGACGCGGACCCGGCGTCTGTACCCCCCCCCCCCTGAGATTCGCCTCTCTTTCCGTGTGACGCCCGGCCTTCATTAGCCATGCGTTGACCTGATATTCCGAGGTGTGGGGGTTGAAAGAAGAAAGTGGGGGGTGGAGATGTTGACAAATGGGAGAGGAGAGTATCAAATGACCCCCGGGGACTGAGGGTGAGGGGTGGGGGGGGGGGTTAGGACAGAGCAGAGAGTGACCCAGTGTTGCGTGAAGGTTTTATACCGCTGTTTTTTTTCTTTTTATCCGAGGGAAAGGTCACAGCAGAGGTCAAAGAGAGAGTTTAATACGCCTCAGACAGCATGCGTTGCGCACACTGACGGGAGTAATCCGGCGAGCGTGTCCTCCGTGGCGGCGCGTGGCGCACCGGTTGGTGCCAGCGCGGCCGCCCGCCCGCCCGCCCGCCCGGGGGCTCGGATTAGCCAATCGCGGGCGAGCCTGACAGCCGCCGCGCCCCGGAGCCGGAGGTGGGCTTTGAAATGAGTGACAGACGGTAAGAAAGCTGCGAGAAGATGGCATCTCGTCAACACCGGGGGGTTGGGGTTGGGGGGGGGGGGCTGACAGTTGACTGAGGTGACAGACAGGCAGGCAGTGACTTCCAGACCTGTCAGGCAACCTTCTGTCAAGGGCGTTGGGATCTTTTGTTTACATCTCGCTGCTTCCGCGATCCGCGGAGAAGGAACAAACAGGATGTTATGTGAACCCCCCCCCCCCCCCCTCAAAACGTACGAGGTACGAGGAGTCAGAGCTCCGACGTTGCCTCAAAAAGTTTCCCCAAGTGTCCTGACCTTTAGGAATGCACCTCGCTGTTCCAAATAAAGATGCCAGCGAGGCTGCGTGCTGCAGCTCATTATACGGCCGGTCCCTTACATTACGAGGTAATACAAGCCAGAGGCAGGGCGCCTGGGCCGGACGCTGCAGAGGCCTTTCTCAGCAGATTATTTTGGGCTCGCCACTGTGTCATTACGCAGCCCGCCGCTCTGTATTTAGGCCTGTTGATTGCAGGGCAGAGATTGGGCAGGGCCGAGGTGGGCTCTCCCTCCACTCAGCTCGGGGCTTTGACATTGGCCTTGTCCGTTTGATGTGTTCTTGTGGCGAAAGGCGGCCGCGTGCCCGCTCGCTCGCCGTGCCACCGCCGAGCCTCCGAAACAGCCCGGAGCTGCTGAGGGGTTTTAATCTGGGAGAACTGCTATCTGTGGGATCTTCTGAAGGGGGGGGGGGTGCGTCTGTTTGTGTGTGTAACGAGGAGAGAAAGGGGGGGTGGGGGGGGGGGGGGGAAGAGGAGAGGAAGCAGATAGAAAGGGGGGAGAGGGCGCGTGGGCGCGTGCACGTGCCTCCCCTCTCCCTCCCTATAATCTGCGACCAACGGGAGGAGGCGGAGCCGAGGCGCCGTGACTGTAACGCGATAGCTGCTCGGCTCAAAAGCACGATCCCTCTCTCTCTCTCTCTCTCTCTCTCTCTCTGACACACACACGCATACACACACACTCCACACACACCTCGCAGACGGACGCAGGACACAGTGCTGGTGCGTGAGCGGAGCGGAGCGCAGGCTGCGGGAGCTGGCATGACACTCTGCGCTCCTTCAGCACTTTTCCCCGCTTCTCCTCTCCTGTTGGAGCCTCACGTGCGCAGCGGCTCGGACCCCCTGGCTGAGGCTGGAGCCTCTCGCGCTTCCTCTCGTGGACGCTCCGCGTGTGCGTAAAAAAAAAAAAAAAAAAAAGAAAAACCAGGCGGGGGACTGTGGCGGGGAGAAGGACGCACCCCGGAGCCGCTGTCCGGACTCTCCGAGGCGCGTGCAGCGGCGGCTGAAGCCGCCCGGCGGAGGAGCGCGCGCAGGATCGATCACGGAGTTGGTTTATTCCCTGGTTTCTTTTTCTTTTCTTTTTTTTTTTTTTTTGGATGAGCTTCAGCGGCGCCTCTTCGCCAAATGGACAGACTTGAAAAGGCGGCGTTGAAAGGAAATTATAAATTTCCTCAATGACATGTAGCGGGAGCGCAGCTTTCTCCAGCAGCGGTTTAATCAACATCTCGGGATTTTCCTTCAAGTGCTTCGGTCCTTCCTGCCGCCGGCGGTTCCTGCTCCGACGCGGGTGTGGATTTTTGGTTTCCTCCGAGGTGGGAACAGCAGATACTTAACGCTCTCCTGCAAGTTTCCACATCATCCAGGATGGATTTTGTGTCATCGCTGATTGGATTTTTAATGGCGATGTGTCATCTGGCGCTGGGAGTCACGGGAGAAGGGGGTGAGTTTGACTTGCTCCTTCATTTGGACGCACGCGAGGTTTTCCAACCACAACAAACCAAACGGATTCGAAAACAACATATTTAGTAGAAACCATAGATTTCATTTAGTGTTTTACTCTTAAAAACGACACCCGTTTTTTACCATTTGAGCGTGTTTCCGATTGTTCCGTGTCCCGTTTTTATTTCCGTGCACATCTGGCGCACCGGAGGGTTTCTCTTTCTGCTCTTTTTTTATGAACGCGGAGGAGCGGGTCTGGGTATGAGGGGTGTACGAAACGTGCGCACAGAAATGTTCTGTTGGAAATAATGTGGGAACCGTGGCGGTGATCCGCTCAGCCACTAATTAAGACCAGTTAGACGTTTTAAACTGAGGGAGTCAGATGTTTTCATCAAATATTTAGAAAACGGAAACGGAGATCTGTGCCTGTGTAACTGAAGCCAGCAGCTCCGTGGCCCGAAAATGAGATAATTTACACAGTCAGAGACGGGAAGCATGTGGAATCTGACTTTAATTGTGGATTTAAAACCAATAAATCGGCGCGTGTGTGATGAAATAGGCGTTCGGGTCGTGCGTAATTTACAGTTTTCCTGGTTCCTGGAGATGCGTGCGTAAAAGCTTCACCATCATTGCGGGGCTCGAGTTATTCAGTCACCGGTGTGGCAACCAGCGCGAGGCTGTCCCTGACTCTGCCCTCGTGCTCTCTGGGGCTGCCTGTGCGGGCTGAAGGCTGTGCTGCAGGCGGCGGCGCGCCGGCACCTCCGTGCGCTCTGGGCAGGCAGATAAGACGCAGGAAGGTTTCAGAGCAGGATGAGCGGCAGGACAGGAGCCACCCGGACGGGCTGGACCCAGGACCTGACAGGACGTCTATCATGCTGTAAAGTACGGGAAGAGTGGCGGAATCAGCCAAACCGGGAGCATCTCGGCGCGCGGTGCGTTCCGCTCGCTGACGAGCACCGAATTGATCCAATTCATCAAGCGATGCTTGTCATGTCACCAGAACCGAGTTCTCACTGTTTCACTACCGGTGGCACATCTGGTCATTTTGGTTTGGCGTGACCAAGTGAAACTTTTTTTTTTTCTTTTTCCTGTCACCTCGTTCAGTGTCACAGTGTGTCACGACAGGATGTGCGGGGTTTAGCTGCCTCCGCGAGTCCGGTGCTGCGCCTCTGCAGCACGCGGACCGAGGAGCCGCTCGTGATCCCATGATGACTGTTGAGCCTTTACGACCCCCCCCCCCCCCCCCCCCCCCCCCCCCCCCCGCTGGCGCGCCTCAAAACAAAGCCTTCACTTCACCCTCTTCCAGGCTACTTCTTCTGAACAGGACAGCCATCCCGACCGGCCGTGCTCACGTTGATCAGAGACAGATGTGGGCCTCTTGGCAGGCATCAGGCAAACAGGCTGGATCCTCTCTCTCTCCTCTCTCTCTCTCTTGCTCTCTCTCTCTCTCTCTCCTGCCAAGACACTGCACCACATGTCCCTGCCTCCTCACTCACTTCAAGAGCCACATTACACATTTCTGCCGGAGGAAAAGGGACAAACCGAGCACGAAGAGGGAGGTTTGGAGTCGGAGGAGCGAGGGATGCCCGCAGAGGTGCAGAGTCACTCTGAAAAGCAAGCGAGACATCGGGCGGCAAAGCAGGGAGCAGATCGGGGGGGAGTGGATTGTGCCTTCTAACAGAGTGTGAGAGAGGAAAGGGCAACTTCAAAGCAGGCGGGGGTCACGGAGTTAAAATGGCACTGGACTGAAGGGGGGGGGGGATCACATTAAGGCTTCATGAAGTGACACTATCATCTTGGGTGACACAGCTGAAGTGGGAAAAATCATAGCCGGGGCCTGACCGGGAGGCTGAGGGTAAAAGAGGTGAAGAGGAAAAAGAAGAAGAAGCTCTGTTACTGAATGATTCTCTCATGAAAGTCAAGTAGGTTTGGCGTCGCATTAAAGCCTTTCGCTTTCCAAACAGTTCCAGCTTTTTCTCATGATGGACTCCATCTGGGTTTATACAGATTTGATGCTTTTGCGGAGCAGCAGAAACGTTTCCCTTCGATTGTGCTTTCCACACAGACGCACCTCGGAGAGCGTCGGGACCTTTCCTCGATGTCAGAGTGGATGAATCCTGCAGATGTTGGAGCTGGGAGAGTTCCAGCTGCCGTCGCACTGAGACTTCCACTCCACTTGTACTGTAATCCCCGTAGTTTGACTCCGGTGGCGTGTACATTAATTACTCCTTTACCACCGGCATTAATATTCAAGCCATTAAGCAGCTCATTTGCATGTTTATTGAGTGGGCGGCTGTGCATCCTCTTCACCCACAGTATCATCGCCGAGTGCTGGATTCCTATTTATTCAGTCATTTCCTGTCCAAATGTTTGCCGCCGTCTCGGTAAACTTTTTCTCGTTTTCGTCCGTCTCTTTGTTTCCTCTCGCCCTCCTCTCCTTTAATTCTCCCTGCGTTTTTGTAATCTGCCCGGCCTCAGAGGCATCAGCTGAGAAAACAAGGTCAGCCATTAGCATTCATAGCCAAAGACGAGCGGGGAGCGCTGCGTTCAATAGCAGTCAGGTATGAGAGTCACAGGCTCATGCAAAGCCCTGCAACAGCCCCCGCGCCCGGGGTGAAATTAAAAACAAGACCCCCATAAATAAAACAGAGCTGGCTCTTTCAGCCTGTCGCATTAGCCGCATTGGGGGTCTTAACGGGAGCTCAGGGAGAGGTTTAGGTGGAAGCTGGGCGGGCGGTGTGTGTGGGGAAAGGGGGGGGAGGCGGGTTGCATTGTCAGGCCCGCACAGCATTCGAAATTTACTGTGATTCAAAGGTTAAAGAGGAGAGGGCGGCATAGGAAACGGCTTTAAGGTGTGAATTTAAAGGAAAAGCCGGCTTCTGAGAGGCAGCTCGGTGCGTGTGTGTGTGTGTTTGTGTGTGTGTGTGTTTGTGTGTGTGGGAGGCCAGAAATCACCAAGACTCCTGCAGCAGCGCTCAGTTCCTCACAGCTCTCTGCGCCGCTTTCGTGCAGAAAGTCTGACGCCACCACACAGAAACAGGAGAGGAGACATGATACTGTCATCAGGTAGCGTTCAGGATTACCCCCCCCCACCCCTCGCCCCCCCCCTGCAGGCTCCAGCCACAGCAACCATCTGTTTGCCGGATTGATCCATTGAACCACTGATCAGGATGGCCAGCTCGGTGCATTTAGCTGATTAGCATGGGGCACTTATCCTGTTAGGGAGGCCGGGGCAGGGAGGGGGGGCACGAGGAGGGAGGCTCGGGGAGGAAAAGAGGATTTTGGGATATTATCTGCTTTTGATGTGGCTTTTGTTACTTGTTAAAAGGAAAATCCCTCTTTAAACACGTTTAAGTCTGTTTAACAGAAGCCTCTTGTCTGTATATGTTGCATTCCTGAGCCGAGCGTGTGCTGAAGTTTGGGACTGGCTGCACAGAATCCCCAGCAGAAAGATAAGATTACAAAGTTTTAAAGGAAAAACTTGCAAAATCTATAAAAACACGGAAGAAAACTCCTAAAAACCTCAGCTGTTTTCATTTTAGCTCACACTCAGGACTTTAGAATCTACAGGTTTCTGAATTTCTGCCACAAAATGAAAGAGTTAAAAATCTTTTTTTCTGTCACTGCTGCAATTTAATGGGGATTCCTCCCCAACAGTATATAAAGAAAAGATAAAAACCTGCATCAGTGGAGCGGCTGTGATATGAAATGCACTAGAAATGATTAAAAATCTTTAGAGTCAAGACTTTTATTGTAGAGTTTCATTACACTCTGCAGAGGAGAGCAGCGGATATCTGCAGCTCAGGGGGAAATTCATATTCTCTGTTTGTTGGTTTTTCATTTCGACTGAAGAACATTAAACTCTGAGGGTTTCGTTTGTTTGCTTTTTCAACATCTTTCACTCACAAGATGTTTCCTTTTTGTTTGGTTTTATGCATTATGAGATCTCTAATAAGACCATCAACGTATCATAATGCATGAAGATTTCTTCTAAAGTAACGACTGACGTAAATAACATTGAAGTTTTGCTGAAGTTGCACAAATGACTATAAAGCTCCTTTCCCTCTCTATGAACGCCGGGTCATTTATAAGTGCAACAGTAAGAGTAATTCCTCTCCCGGTGCCCCCCCCCCCCCCATCCTCTGGTCCAGTCTAGTGTGGAATGGTTGAGATTAAAAGCAGAGAGAGAGAGAGAGAGAGAGAGAGAGAGAGAGCCCCGTGCTCCTGACTGAATGGATGAGTGCTGCCCACTCTCCCCTCTTATTCCCTCACTCTGGGTGATAGCACTTTTTAATTAAGGTGGGGAAGGAGGAGTGGAGGGTGGAGGTGTGTGTGTGAATGTCTGTGTGTGTGTGTGTGTGTGTGTGTGTGTGTGTGTGTGTGTGTGGTGGGGGGGGGGGGGCAATAGGAATGATGGAGGGATTTATCAGCGCCTCTCCTCGCAGTCGCAGCTTATCCCAGAGCGTGACGCCATGCTTCCCCGATAAGGCGGCTAATAGAAATGAGAGCGTGCACGCGCACCTGCACGCACGCACGCACACACACACACGCACGCGCTGCAGAACATGAGCTAAGACATGCAGACATATGCACATTTTCTCAGATAATGAAGATAAAGGCACTCACAGTGGGTACAAAGACATCTGTGGGCCGCGGCTTGATCAGGAGCGGCGCGAAGAAATGTGCTCTCTCACACACACACACACACACACGTTTGACTTATTCCATTTGTGCACCCTATGTGAAAACAAAGTGACGGCGTTATAAAGATGGAAATACATTTGCAGTGTTTGTTCTGCGTTTTCGGCTTCATTTACGCAAAAATCCTCCCAGAAATAATGAAAAATCAATCCTGCAAACGCTGGATACACACATGCACAGAAGTGTCCTTGTTCTCATGTAATCGTGTTTTAGCTTCTTGCACGGCTGGAGTGTATGCGGCCTGTGTGTGTGAGTGTGTGTGTGAGTGTGTGTGTGTGTGTGTGTGTGTGTGTGTGTGAGTGTGCAGACAGATGGGCTCTTCTAGTGGAAGAGACAGTGCAATTCATGAGAGTCGCCGAGTGATTCTCCTGTGTTACTCATTCAACACCACAACTTCTGTTCTTGTCATTGAAACACACACACACACACACGCGCGCACACACTCATTCATACATATTTGGTGTACTAACTACCCTCCCAGTAATTAGGCAGAAGCAGACGAATCCGGAGTGTAGAACAGTTGTGATGTGTGCGGTTGATGCATGTTGCTGCTGCATCACCGTCCTTACTTCCTCACAAACACGCAGCCATTGGCCGTGTTTGTGTGTGTGTGTGTGTGTGTGTGTGTGTGTGTGTGTGTGTGTGTGAGCTGACTGACAGAGGTTTCCCTGTGGGGTCAGCGTCTACAGGGAGCCGCTGGATAGCAGGCATGTCTTAATGAGGCTCGTCAGGCTCTGTGCACAGCTCATCCTCGCCGTCCCCTCTCTCCCTCCCTCTCTGCAGCATCCCCCCCTCCCCTCCCCTCCCCTCCCCTCCCCTCCCTCGCTACATGTATTTCTCCTTCCTCATCACCTTTTGTCACCTCCCTCCCTCCCCGTATGGCTGTCACTCGCCCCCTCTCTCCCGCTGATCAATCTCCTCTTCCTCCATCCATCTTTTATCCTCCTCCTCAATCCACCTCTCCTCTTCTTCTTCTCCGCTTTTATCCTCGCCGCCTTCCTCTCTTTCAGCTCTTCCCACTTTAATCCCTTCTCCCCCCCCCCCTCCGCCTCTCCACCCTATCCTCTTCATCCTCCTTGGAGGCCATTGAATGGGCAGCTCAGGGAAGGGAAAAAAAAAAAAAAAGAGAAAGTGTCGAGGCTGCAGGATTCTCCCCAAATGGCTTAATCTGCCGAGGCCCGGTGCGCTGATAGCCTCCTGCACACCGGAGCCTCCATAGGCTTCCCAACAATGACTGTCTGTCTGCACAGCCCAGCAGATAAAGAGATGAGTGTGTGTGTGTGTGTGTGTGTGTCATTCTTTGCCATCCCTGCTATCTTTTTGAAAAATTTCAGTTTGCTGTTTCTCCGCCTCTGTCGGCCCTGGAGATTGACAGGCCCTCTGTGTGTTTTTTGGAGGAGAGCTTGCGTGGGTGGGCGTTTGAACATGGCAACAGCAGCGCCAGATGTGTGCGCGCGCGTGTGTGTGTGTGTGCGTGTGTACACATTCATAAACGTGTGGGCGTGTGTTAAAAGCGCGCATCCCAGAGCATTGCAGGCATCCTCACGCGCGCCCCTTTTCACATGAACTCGTACGCTTGTTGTGTATTTGTGTAATAAGCTTTTGTGCGCGCGTGCGTGCGTGTGTGTGTGTGTGTGTGCGTGTGTGTGTGTTTGTGCACGTGGGCGGCCGGAGTCACGCACTCGCGTGAAAATCTCCGGCGGCCGTGCGCGCCCCATGTGCCGGCGTGGGCGTCGCTCCTCTCCAGTAACAAAGTGAGGAAGCCATCGCAGCTCGATCAAATGTCAGGGAATCTTAAGTGAGCCTTTTAAGCACAATAGGCGGTGGAAATGTCAACACTTGAAGGGTCTATTACACTTCAAGCCTTTGGTGCCGTGTTTTTTTTTTCTTTCTTTCTGTTTCCTTTATTGATGCTTTCACAGAAATCTGAAAGAAACAGGCAGAAATATCAACCCATTTATGTCAAGAACAGCTTCAGTTCAGGAGCTGGGTGGTTAAGCCCACCGTTTGGTCGTGCATTGTTAATAGCAGAGCTCAGTGAGCTGCTGCTTCTTCTCCTTCTTCTTCTTCTTCTTCTTCTTCTTCTTCTTCTGTGTTGTGTTTCTCTTATTTGGTCAACAAATGCTGGCTCTAATATTAAGGATATTACAGATATTGTCCCCCCCCCCCTTTTTCAGTTCAATATCGCCAGGTTCATTACATTTAGAGATCCCACCGGAGAATCGGCAAACACACACACACACACACACACACACACAAACATGCATCCAGTGTTTGGTATCGAGTTAAACCACCCCCTGCTGTTGTCATGGAGAACACGTTTCGCCGTTGCTCCTGTAAAGAATAATAATCCCCGCGAATCTATTGCAATGCCGGAGTAATAAAGGAGCCGCCGCGCACAATGGCGTGTGCGAATACTCATATACATGTTCCTTTTGTGTGTGCGTGTGAGTTTACGTGTTTAGCGTGTTTACGGGAGATAACGCCGAGCGCGGGAGCCGCCGCTGCCACCGCCGCTGCCGGGGCGCCGGCGGAGAATGGGGCCTTTTGTCAGCGCGTTAGCTTCTCATTACAGACTCGGGGTGACCCCCCCCCCCCCCCAGAACCCCGCCAGACAGGCCGTCTGCGTGTCACTTCCTGCCCGGGCCTGCGGAGCGACGCCATTGGCAGGCTATTGTTCCTGGGAGAGCGTGATAGGATCGGGGAATGTGTCCTAATGTTTGCAGATTGGCTCGCCGGAGCAACAATTACACTTGGAAGAACGGTCCCGACGGGGGAGGCGTGGAGATAAGAGCCTGGGTGTGGAAGAGGGGTGAAAGAGGCTCTGTGTGTGTGTGTGTGTGTGTGTGTGTGTGTGTGTGTGCGCTCGCCCAAATGCAGCAGCGATGATCTTTTATGGTTTTAATAGCTCACCCATGAGGTCTCGCTCGCTCGCTCGCATTGAGAATCCACAATGGAGAAGTTTTTTTTCCAATTTCCTCCTAAATTGCCTCCTTTGTTTCACCGCGCGCTTTTGTTTTCCATCACGCCTTCATACGGAGGTGCGTGACGGAGCCGCGCGGCTCATGGCGAGACGCGTGGAGATGCTGCCGCTGCAGCGCTGAACGAGTTCTAACCAAAACCTGCCGCTTCTGTCTGTCTCCCATCGCAGTGCGGGAGTGCGGCGGCGTGCTGGACGCCAGCGAGCCCGGGTACATCACGTCCCCGGGTTACCCCCTGGAGTACCCGTCCCACCAGAACTGCCACTGGATCATCACGGCGCCGGAGCCCTCGCAGCGCATCGTCCTCAACTTCAACCCGCACTTCGAGATCGAGCGGCTCGACTGCAAGTAAGACACGGCGTGGGGACGGCGACGTTTCCTTTTCTTACCGTTTGCTTGGACGGCAATGCATTGTGGGTAGCAAAACGAACGAAGCTGACTGCACGAGTCGGGGGAAAGAGTTGAAAATGTCTGCTGGCTAGCTGTTGGCCGCTAGCCGGCTAAAGGGGCGGGATCAGTCCGGACCAATCAGATGAGCCGTGTCTCTTCCTCGTCAGGCTTTTACTTCCTCTCTGTCGCGGCTGCACGGCGTTGTCCAGGAGTTTGAAAGCCGTTTCCTCTTGGAACGCGGCGATTTTTACACGTTATTATAATTCTCGGCTGGCGGTTTGGCCGGATCCCAAGTCGCTGATGCGTTTTCCACATTCTGACCGCAGCAGGTCAGCTGCCTCCTGCAAAACCTCCACCGTTAGCGAGGCTTCTTCTTTCAGTGAGATGATTATTTATCAAGCAAACAGAAAAGCTCGTCCTCTCTCTTTTTTTTTTTTTTTAATTTTATCATCGGTTTGGCCCTCTGCGCTGCAGAGTTCAACCACAGCCTCTCCAGGCCCAATTACCAGGCTAAATTCCTTGCTCAAGGGCACAAGCAGCTGCGGCATGAGCAGGAAACAGTTGCTCGTTTCCACATCTCGGGGTCCTCTGCTCCGCTTCTCGGTGGATGCAGACGAGCGAAGCAGGTCAGAATGGAAAGAATGATACGAACGGCTCAATAACGATTCCGTCGGCTTTTTCCACTGCTTCAACCGGTGATGCTGAGACAAGGAAACAGACCTTGGATGTCAGGGGATTCTTTTTTCTCTCTCTCTTAAAATCAATGCAGATGAGGTTGTTTTTCACATTTTAGAAAGTCGAATATTGATTTCTTGGGAGGGAAATATGGAGAAATCTGGAATTCACAAGCAGTCCTGTTCCATCTAGACCAGTGGTTTCAAACCTTTTGTGTACGTGGGTGTGTGTGTGTGTGTGTGTGTGTGTGTGTGTGAGCGGGGGATTCAGAGGCCACGGCGCTTCCCTGGGATTGAAAGACAAAACATAATCAGACACTTCCTAAAATCTCCGGCAGATCTGAGAATGTTTTGACAAAGTTGAGCTGGTAGAAGATGAGCGCAGTCCCTTTTTTTAGAATCAGCACCAATCTGGACCGTATCAAACTGTAATCTCCCGTCTCTATAGGTCTGACTGTGTGTGTGTGTGTGTGTGTGTGTGTGTGTGTGTGTCTGACAAGACAGGACGAGGCAGAGCGAAGAGATGGATTGTGAGGAGGGAGGAAAATGATTCCCAGCTGTTGATCTGGATTTAACCGCGCTGGTCAGCTTCCTTTCTCAGAAACATGAATAATCCAAATCATATGTTGCTCCATTGTGTTTGACCTCAGAGGAAGAGGGAAGGAGTCACAGCCTCTTTTTGTTTGTTCTACTTTTAAACAACTGAATCAGAGGGAACGCCGCACTCGGCCGTTCGTTTGTCCGTCTTCGCTCGGCGAATTAAAAGAATTAATAATCCCAGATGGTCGCTCCCTTCGCTGCTCTCTGACAAAGCGCCCGGTCTGGCCAGGAGAAAAACGCCGCTTTCATGAGCACATCAATGGCTCCTCTGGTGAGAGAGGGCTTTGTAATGATTGTCGGTTTCTTTTTCACGCAGCTGAACCAGAAATGTTATTTTGATGTGGCGGCTTATGCGTCTCCAGGTTTAATGTGGGGGGGAGGAAAAAGTGGCGTAATTATCTCCTTTTTGCAATGCGCTCGTCGGCGTTAGCGCCGGCGTCACGGATCTGCGGCTCGCCGGACTTTCCCCGGCCGGCTCGGCCGGTGATAAGCAGTGTGTGGAGCGGGTTTCTCACCGCCGGGCAGGAGGAAGAGGAGGAGGAGGAGGAGGAGGAGGAGGAAGAGCCTCCCTCCACCCTCCACCGGCAGCCGGGGCTCGCCTGAAGGGGCCGAGGCCTCCGCCTGCCCTCGAACATCCACTCCCACTCATCCCGCTTTCATCCTGCATGTGCGAGGAGTCTTCACGGAGCGTGGGCGGGCATGTGAGGAGCCGTGCAGCCATGTAGGGAAGCGTTGATGGTGCTTCCCCCTTCGTCCGTCCGTCCGTCCGTCCGTCCGTCCGTCCTGCCCTGATACACCCCATTAGAGGAACACATTTATTTGTGTGTGTTCTGTCACGCTAACGGCGGCTCGGTTCCCCCTGCTCCCTCCGTCCTGCGTTCTGCTCTTCCTCCGGATGGATCGCAGCCCCGTGGCGTTGGTTATGGGTTGCTTCCTTTCTCTGCCCGCCCGATTAGGCACGGCAGTGAGAGGGAGAGCAAGCAGCCAGTGGATTTTTGCATGTTTTTCACGGTGTAGAGGAGTTGGGGGGGGGGCAGCCGGAGGGGCGAGGAGGTGGAGGGCTCCGCATCTCGGTCAGGGCTGGAAAATCCGCATGACAGCTGGGATTACGGAGAAAAGACCGGAGCCGTGTTACCTGAAAGATGCGGTCCAGACTGCTGATAGCGGAAAAGACAGAAAACGGAGGGTGATAACGCGGTTATACGGACTGTGAACGGACATATGTTTCTTCTTCTTTTTTTTTTTTGGTGGCTACGCTTCCAGAACACACGCAAACCTGTTGGTGTAAAAACTGCTCATCTGCCATCATGTCTCCTCTCGGGTGCTTTAAGCGCTCGTAAAAGTGAGGAAAGTGCTTGGTCAGCTCAGGCTTGCGTCTGAACTCCGGCTAATATCCCCGGCCAGCTGGCGGTCCCCCCCCCCCCCCCCCTCCGGCAGGTTCGGGCCGGCGGCGCAGCCAAACCGCCGCTCTGCTGCAGCAATCAAATCGGCGGCCGGCCTTATGCAGGCGCTCCATGTCTGAGGTGGCACTTTAATTCAGGATTTCATTTCAGGGGGAGTCCGGCCGCGTGCCAAATAGCTCTTACCTCCAGGCTGCCAGCCGATTGATGTGAACTAAATGTAATAAAGGCTAGATGAAATATCAGGCCCATATCTCTAATGCAATCTGCCATCGCCGAGCCCCAGGATGCTACCTAGTGATATACCAGGAGCTGAGAACGGGGGGAGATCGAGCTGGAAACTCTCTCTCTTTTTACTCCTTTGCTTCATCCTCCTCCTCCTCCTCCTCCTCGTCCTCCTCCTCTTTTTCTTGATATATCTCTTTTCTGCCATCACTCTCCCCCTCCTCTAGCCGGAGGAGGTGTTTTATTTTTACACACTTGAATTAAACATGGAATAAAGAAGAATTGCACACACACACACACACACACACACACACACACTGCAGAAACGACAGTCATTGTAGAAAATCCATTCCTCCGTCTGATGTGGTTTTTATTTTTCTCACTTTTATTTGGTTATTTGTTATTGAGCGCAGCCCGAGGCCCGACGGTTTTATGATCTAACTTTATAACTTCTCGGCCACACACAGATGCACACACACACACACACACACACACACACACACACACACCACTACGAGTCCCCCCCGCTCTCCAACCGGCGGCGTCACCAACACACAGCAACGATCCCGCCTTCCTCCGAACGGGGGGTCGGCAGATAGGCGTGGGATCAATGTCTGTTTTCCAGCAGTAATGGGAAATCTATAGGCGATCAGCGGCGGCCGAAGGGAAGGGGGATCCAGCCGGGGAGGGTTCAGGGGGAAAGCGGAGACCGATGAGTTCCCGGGAGGTCACGGCTTTCGGGGGAGTTGTTCAGGATCTAATCGGTCAATATTTGGCACCCGGCCGGCCGGCGTTCGGGACGAGGTCACGGTCGTCGGCGTCCAGCGGCCGTTACAGCTACCAGAACATACCGATGATTTAAGCACAGTTTGAAGTAGAAAAAAAAAAACAACAAAAAAACCATAATTTCTCACAGGCTTCCTCCAATCAATGTTCTGGTGCAGCTGCAGCACTTCTGCGTGGCGGCTCTAAGTTCTCCGTCTGGAGGAACTCCTGGATGGCAGTCCCGTGCCGATCGGGGTCGATACAAAACGCGCCCGGCGGGGCCGGCGGGGTCGCGGCCTCAGCCGTTACAGTCTGATGTTTCAGATCGATGGAGGCGCTGGAAGCGCCGGGGCCGAGCCCAGACGGCCTGCGGTCGGCGGTTTGGCCCCCGTCATCTGTAAGTATGGATGCGTGATGGACGGCAGAGGAGGGCAGCGAGGCAGAAGGAGAGGAAGAGGAGGAGGAGGAGAAGTGCAATTTGTTTTTGGGCTGGATTGGAGATGGCAGGCTCGGCGGATCTGCAGGGATTTTGCTCGCGGCATCTAGTTAATATTTCAGAGGCACTTATGGTTTATTAGAGTCCCCTCTGCGGTGGGAGGAGCGGGTGGGAGCGCAAGTCTGCTGCAGACCCTCAGCCTGACTGATTCCTGCTTTTGTTTTTTTGTTTTTTTTTGCATTTCATCAAGAGGAGCGGAGAGACGCAGGGCTCAGATCCTCATTGTTTACCGGATCCAGATCTCTCTGCGCTGGAAGGGTGGAAAACTGGGAAGAGGAGCGTGGTTTCAACAGAAGGCCCCGAGTGTCTGAGTGCAGCCAAGTTTGGTTTGCCGATATTCAAGAACAGCTGTTGCTCTTTTATCAGCGTAAACAAAATAAATCAGACGACTGCGAAGCACCCGCAGCAAATTATGTGTTAATCTTTTATGTGATTTTCCGGTTTTCCCAGCGAACGCTTCTCCGTCTTTATGTAAGCATGTAGATTAAACTAAATGAAACGTTCCCAGGCTGGGTCTTCTACCTCAGACTGGTCGGCAAATGGAGAGACAGGAGAAGGCAGCAGGAGCAGCAGCAGGTGTTGTTTATCGCAGTGAGATAACTTGACTGTCTGGAGACTGACATAAACATAAACGGGCCGGTTCCACCGGCTAAAATACCCGTACAGTCCTCCCAGTGCCTATTATTAAGCCGACACCGCCAGGCGAGTGACAGATAAAAAACAAGTCGGTGTTTGTTCTGATAATTGAGAAACTTGTCTGACATTTAGCCTCCTGCCGCTAATAAAATGTGCCGCCGTCACGCCAAGATCTGAAAGCCTCTCCAAAAGCCTCCGGAAGAGAGGTTTGCCGCCGACGCCTTTGAATCTTGGGGGAAGGATCTGAAATTCGTGTCGAATAAATTCTCCCGCTTCGAGGGAAACGATCCACATGTGGCGCAGATTTCCAGCAAAGTCCGGCCAGCGTGACGACGACCCGGGAGAGTGGGTGTGGATGGAAAGCCTGTCAGAGGAACACTGTTCACACGTCTTAAAGAAAACCTTTTTTTTTTGTTTTTTTTAACGGAATAAGAGATCAGAAGTGACTCCTGCTTCCAGTAGAGACCGGCGGTGGGGACGGACGGTCGCGCAGGCCTCACTGGGAGACCTATAAATATACGTGCGGCGTGTCTATGTGCTCGGCTCACGTCAGTCTGGTGTGGGCTGCAGCTCGCTGCAGGAAAGGCCTCCGGTCTCCAGCAAACAGCAAAAGGTGTGAAAGGCAATTAGTTGTTTTGGCGCAGGAGGTGGGGGGGAGGGGGGGGGGGGGGGGCGTGATATATGAGAGCAGAGGAAGAGCGGACATGTCTGGACTGCTGCAGAATTACTGGCCCTCCAGGGTTTTTAGTTTCCTTAACCCTTCTCCCTCTGTTCCTGCCGTTCTCCACGGGGGGGGGGGCACTGCTGCCCTGTAATGGCTCCCAAAACACGGGGCAGGTCACGCAGACCCAGACAGGCTGGGGATGGCGTGGTGGACGGATGTGTCAGACAGAGAGGCGGAGTCTGGATCAAAACAGGACTAATGGAATCTGGATGGGCGGGGGGGGGGGGGGGGGGGGGGGTTCTCTATGCACACGTGCACATGATTTATGCGTGTGCGGTGTCCTGGAATGCGTTCAAGTGTGTGCGTTTGAGCGACAGACAGCGGGCCCTCGCCCGTCAGGGCCTCATGCATGTATTCAACAGAGAGGCTGAGCGAACAGGTCAATAATCACATCTGAGGAGCGCTCGCTCGCTCGCCGACGCTAATCCACGACAGGAGGGAGAGAGAGAGAGATGGAGACCCACTCCAAAATCAATTAAAACCTAATTAGGCTCTCAGCTCTTTTATCCTCGGTGTCGGCGATACAGCGCCGAGCGGGCACGCCGCCTGTGTTTGTCTACAGCGGCGTGCACAAACTCTTCATGTGTTTGTTGGCACTTGTTGAAGTGTGTGTGTGTGTGTGTGTGTGTGTGTGTGTGTGTGTTTTCCCTCAAGCATGTGTCACTTGCAGCCCTAAGCAGGCGTGCTTAGGGATCGCCGCGGCTCTCAGACTCGCCGCGGGGAGCTCGGCGTTTAAAGCCTTCGCGATCGCCTCTGTAATGCAGGATTACAACCAAGACATGCATAAGAGTATTGGACAGCCGCTCTTCAGGCCTTCCTTTGTGCAGATTTGCTCCACGGCTAAGCGTCACACGCTTAAGGTGAAGGATGGACGGGAGAGGCGGACATGTCTCCGCGCGATCCTGCACTTCTGGAGCTTTTCAGGCACATTTTGACCATCTGGACGCTTTATTACAGCAACTTTTACCGCAGTGCTGTCAAAATATAATATATCACAGAGATGACACTGTTTTTCCGTCTTAAGTTAGCAGTGGAAAAAAGTTTTTTAAAAAAGCTTCATATTTCAACTAACAAAAATAAATAGTTCTCCTGAAATCCCACATTTTTTCTGATTTCCTGTTTCTTTGAGGTTATTTCCTGCTGATGGAACGCCTGCCGAGGCGCTGCGACTTTACGAGCTCAGGGTGGCTTTCGCTCACCTGTACGCGCCTCTCTGACCCAGATTAATGTGGCCGGGATTATCCCTCCATCATCAGTCTTAGCTTGGATGCACTGTAAGGGAATCAATACACTGCAGGAAGGAGATACCCCCCCCCCACCCAAAAAAAAAAAAAAAGAGGCTTAGTGACTCTTCTTAATCCAGGTTTTATTCCAAGCTGGCAGTACAAAAGCAGTCTTAGTGCTGAGGTGCCACAAAGAAGCGGCCTGGAGCTGATTGGTGCGTCTCAGCCGCTCTGAATACTCCTGGAGAAGTCGGCGCTCGACTGCCGAGCCTGAATGTGGCTCCTAAACCCAAAGGTAGATGCATTTTTAGCATCGAACAGCCCATTGCATCGCATTTTTTGACAGCTTTGTCACACCAGCTAATTATTCGGTGTGTGTGTGTGCGCGTGGCTCCTGCGGCGATGCGTTCAGGTGCGTCGGGCAGAGCGGCGTGTGGGGTGAGGAGACACTTGTAAGAGCCGCGGAGAAAAACAGAGATCAAAATTAAGAGCGCATTATTCACGCAACTTGAAATAAAGCGTCTTCGCATATTTAGTGGGGAATCGTAGGTGCAGACACAAAAACACGCGGTTGAGAGAAAGAAGAAGGAAAAAAGAGGCGTTAAAAATGAAGATTACTGTCACGGCGACTCAAAGAAAATGGATCCAGACTTGAAAACACTACTTCGGCACCCAAGTCGGCAGCAAACACAAATTATAGAGATTTCTGCTGCTTCCACTATTGTCACAACCCCCGAATTATCATTTTAAAAGCCGCCGGCTCGCAAACAGAGGCGGGCCCCGCTTTAATCGTATCAACACGGCCGTGGGGAAAGTCGCCGGTGGGAGGCAAAGTGTTGGAAGTCACGGTTCGCCCTGGCTGGGTCGCTTCCACGTTCGTCCCAAACTCACTGAAATCCCAGCCTCCTGCTCGCCGCCGATCCCGTTTCTCAGGCGTGTTTATGTTTGTGACACAGAAAATCGTAGCACAAGACTCAGAAGTGAGACTTTTGTCAGTTTAGCTCATTTAAGCAGTGTAATTGCACCGGGAGAAACATGCAGTGGTGTTTTCATGCGCCCACAATATGTGTTTCCACATTCCAGTGCGGGAGCGAGTGTCCTGTAAAATCACTCGTAGCAGAGAGTAACAACCATTTGGTTCCACGGAATGCAACTCCACACTTCATTTCAGTTAACACAGATGTGTTTTGCAGTCTCGACTTGCTGGATGAACAATGTTCAGTTCAGAGATTCTTCAGATTAACATGTAAAATGTCAAACTTTCCCGTTTTTTTTTTTTTTTTTTTTTTTTGGTCTGGGCGCCTCGCCCTGCCTTCCCTCCTCTAATAAAGTCAGAGGAAGGACCACACAGGGCTAATTCTGGATCAGCCTAGGTTGGGCTCTCTCTTTGTCGTCACACACACACACACACACACACACACACAAAGAGCGTGACAACCAGGAATTTGCTTTTATCGTTCGGGGTCAGACGGCCAGTCAAAGGTCACGGTGATTGAGGGCTCAAGCCCGTGGAAGCTAATGAGCGGGCGTCCTTTGTGTATTTATTATTCCTCACGTCTTCGTTCCTTCTTGAGTTCCTCGGTCTAAATTTTCACGCCTGTTTTAGACGGATCCGTCCAGCTGTTCCCGTTGCTACCCTCGCCCCCCCGGCGCCGCCGCCGCCCGCCGCCTCTGCTGATGCGTCTTAATGTTGTGCCGCCGAGTCTCTGCTCAGACGCCGTTCGTTCTGTCCCGAGGCTGAACTCCGCCGCGCACCTGTCTGGTTTTTATTAGCTCCGCCTGTTGCATAACGCCATAGCTATCCCTCCTATGTTTATATCCCTTTCTGCCGCTCTCCTTTCATCCCCTTTACCTTTCCTAATCCCGCCTCGCTGACCACAGAGATGTTTAATGCCAGCCGGAGCTAATCTCCCTTTTCTTGTGTGTGCATCAGATACGACTTCATAGAGATCCGCGACGGATATCGGACACCGCCGACGTTCTGGGCCGGCACTGCAGCAACATCGCCCCGGCGCCCATCATCTCGTCCGGGCCCCTCCCTCCAGATCCGCTTCGTCTCGGACTACGCCCACCAGGGGGCGGGCTTCTCACTGCGCTACGAGATCTTCAAACAGGTAGGGGGAAGTTCTGCGTCTTTTCTCTGTGGGAAACACGAGTTTCACACGACTCCTCTGACCTCCGAGCCAGGCATGCGTCTCTCCTGTACATTAACGTGTAGGTTAATGATTTTGTCATTGCGCCTCGGCGTTGCCCTTTTAGTTAATGGCCCGAAACCTGCAATCACTCACCGCAGCACTCCCACTGCAGTCCACAGCGGCGGGAGCGGCCGAGCGTGGAAACAAAACTTATTCGGTGGAGGAGAGGAGGACAAAAATAAAATGAAAAATAAACATGAAATGTCTTTTAAAGTGTTTGTGCTGAATGCGGAGCAGGATACACTTCCTGTGAGGGTGGGGGGGGGGGGGGGGGGGGGGGTGATGGAGAGAGCTCGGAGGCAACTTGGAGTTGGACTTGAGGTTAAAGGTTTATGAGCGGAGGCTGGAGGTGAGGAGATTGATGGGGAGGAGTGTGCGCCGAAATAGGATTTTCCTCCAAGTCGTCAGAGTGCAGGAGGTGAAGTGCAGTTTGCAGGCAAGGTTGAGGAATATTTGTTTTCCTGCAGGTGTGTGTGTGTGTGTGTGTAAAAGGTGAATTGTCGGAGTGGCCTTGGGGCCGCAGGATTTATGTAGTGGAGCGACCAGTTGATTGTTCCTGCAGCCTTCTCGCTGGGGTTTTTCTTTCGTTCTGCTGGAACGTTTGACTCTCAGAATCCGTGAGCGCGATTTAAAAAAACCGCCGTCAGTCGAGGTTAAAAATCTCCCTCTGTGTTAACTTGTCACGTCCTCCCTTTTGAAATCTATCTCCGCCTCGGTGTCAAGCGAACGTGACCCAGATTTGACGCTCGGCTCTGTTACCAAGGCCACCGGCTCGAACCCCGACAATGTAATAGTGTAGATTGCATCTGTCTCACACACACACACACACACACACACACACACACACACACACACACACACACACACACACACACAGATGGATGGGGGATGCGGTTGCCATGGCTTTAACAAGATCCTGCCATGAATCGGGGGGGGGTTTAAGAGATGGTGTCACTAAGTGAGCACACGTAGGCGTCTGCTGCCTGCCTGTGTGGGCAGGTCCACTCAGCCTGTCGGGCGGAGAGAACAGACGGACGGACGACGGAAGACGGAGAACGGCGGGAGGATGATTGGGGGTGACGGGAGGAAGAGTGAGTCACGCAGGGAGAATGTATTCAGGGACGCCTGATTGGGGCCGTGTGTTAATTACTTTGCGTTTTGCGGCGCCGGCACGCTCTCTCATCAGCTCTGTTTGTCTTACGGTGGCGGGCCGGGGCCACGGGTTCCAACTGAACACTGTACAACTTCTGATGGGTGTACACACACACACACACACACACACACACACACACACACACACACGCACAAACACACACACCCAGCCTGCTTGTTTACTCCTGGAGAAGTAATTACTGCTGGATCTTGGTTGCTGTATTACTCAAGCATGTTGTGATGCTGTTGTTTTTGTGTGCGGTGCATGTGTGTGTGTGTGAGTGGGCATGTTTACGGGTGTGTGTGTGTGTTTTTAAAGGGTGTGTCTTGACTCAGATAGAGATCTGAGCACTCGGCTGGAAGACGTGTGTGTGTGTGTGTGTGTGTGTTGGGCTTCCCTCCCAGCCCACCTCGCCGGGTCTGGACGTCAGACAGTGTGTGTCTGCTTTTCTGCGCGCGCGCGCGTGTGTGTGTGTGTGTGTGTGTGTGTGTGAGAGAGAGAGAGAGAGAGGCGTGCCTCGGCGAGCGATGAACTAATGACACCGAGGCTTGTTTTTGTTTTCTCCGCTCAGCCTGATTACATAAGCGCTGACTGTAACTACTGGAGGGGGCTTTGATTGGACAATCTGTTTCTGTCTGCGTGTGTTTATGTGTGTTTATGTGTGTGTGTGGTGTGTGTGTGTGTGTGCGCGCCCGATGTGGGGTACAGTGTTCCGAAAGCGAATTATTTCAGCCGGAGGATCCGGAGTGGACCTCTGACTCCTCGCCCGGCCCTCGGTTGGCCTCCTGACGGGCGCCGTGATGAGTGTGTCGCCCTAAAACATCCGTCCGTCTACCGCCCCATCACACATACCTACACACACACACACACACACACTACTTGCACGCCTTAATCCTGGTGCACGGTGAAAGCCCCCCCCCCCCACCCTTATTGTTGTGGCCTACTTTGGCCCTACTCATGCGTGCTTAAACCCTTTATTCTGCCCCTGACCGCCCCGCCCCGCCCCCCCATCCATCCTTCATACACTACACTAACGTTCCACGTGCGCTGACGCTGTTACCACGGCACAGGGGAAGACTGGGCAGGAGAAGCCCCCTTTCCCCCCCCAGTTCCCCGAAGCCCGCCACCTCGCAGCGGCGGGGGCCGACGCGCCGGGCAGCCAATCCCGCGCGCCAAGACGGGGTCAGGAATCGCCCCGGGGGCGTCGGGTTCCCCGGCTCGACCGCATGGTGGACCGCTGCCGCGGCATCTGCGGGGTCGCGGACGGGAGCGCCGCCCCAGGCGGGACGCCCCCCCGCCCAAGCGCCAGTCACAACATTGGCGCGGCGAGTATTTCTGATGCTATCATGTTGATTGGCCGCTGACCCTTCGCATCGGCGGCGGCGGCGGCGGCGGCTGTCGCTGCACGGCTGATTGCCGCGCCGTGTTTATTCCTGGAACACCCATGTCATCCCGCCGCCGAAATTAGACTCCAGTAATTAACCGGCGAAGCTGAATTAGATTCATGAATAAACAAACCGAGCGTGATTAAAGATCGATCAGTGGTGAAGGAAAGCTGTCCCGGAACGAAGCCTGCATAAAACACCCCGATCGCAAACAGCGGGAGGCGTCTTGAGGATGAGGGAAGCTGACGACGGTGCGGCGAGTCGCGGCGAGGAAGCGGTCCGCGCCGCGTGAAGCTGCTCCAGGCCGACGCGCCGCGTCTCCCAGGGTCTCCTGTGTCGTTACTGTTCCTGTTGTTATTGTTGTTGTTGTTCGTTTTCCACCATAACCCCCCCCCCACCCCCGCCGCACAGCATGCTGCTTCCGTTACACATGTACACACACACACACACACACACGCGCGCACACACTCTGCTGCCTCAGGAGAGATTTTTCTTCAATGGGACGCTGAAGCGAGCTCATGCGGGGCTGCGTGTGTCTCCTGAACGAGCTGCAGATGTGTGTCAGGTAGCGAGAGGAGGGCGAGGGCGGTTGATGTGCAGCGCGGCGGCGGCGGCGGCGGCGAGGCCCCGACCGGGCGCCGAGGGTTAAAGTGCTGAATGAAGGCAGACAGAGAAGGGCGGGGGGGGGAGATGGGTTGTCCCGGCACAACATGTGGAGCTGCTCCTTCATGTGCAAGAGTCGGGCGGTTTCTACCCAGCAACTCACCCTCGTGCCCCCCCCCCCGCCCCCCCCCCCCGACTCGTCACACTGACACACTCTCTCACACACTCGCACCATGACCTCCCGACTCGCTGCCAGCAGACAGCTCTCGCCAAATGGCAGCTCATGGTGCGATGCGAGCACCGACAAGGGGCCTCCATAAGGCCAGTGTGTGTCGGTGCGTGTACACTCTGTGTGTGTGTGTGTGTGTGTGTGTGTGTAAGACACAGACCGAGGGGTGACGGAGGGAGGCGGGAAAGTAGGGGGGGGGGACTTGTTTTTGGCATGTTCATACACTGTGAAGTAATGAGCGCTGACGAAAGGAGAAGGTACTCATGCATGCAAGACAGTCCCGTGCACACGCTAGTACACGTGCACGCACAGTGCCGGCATGTGCTGCCGGCGTGCGGGGAGATGGGCTTTTACACACGGCGCGTAAAAGACACAGCGGCGGCGGCGGCGTGTGAGCGGCGTGTTTGCAGGCGATGGAGTCAAGCTGCGCAGACGGCGAGAAACAGGGCCACTGTGTCACTGGGTCTCACACACGCCGGGAAGCCGTCACACACACACCTTCACACGCAAACACGCACGTGCCGAGAGACAACCACGTCGGCCGGCACGAGTGCGCGTGGCGTTCGGAAGGCGGAGTCGAGCGTGCATCACACGCCGTGTCGTTCATTTACTGCTTCATTATGATCACACGCAGCTTTCATGTGTCTTTAATTCACACAGTAACTGCACACACACACACACGCGCACACACACACTCTCTTCACATGGACAGGTGAGGTCAGCAGTCGAGGGGATGGGGAGATAGCGCCTGTGGCTGGCTGTAAATTACTGTCATATTTCAGCAAGGCAAGGTGTGTGTGTTTGTGTGTGTGTGTAAGCAGCAGGGCTCCGAGCACCAACGCAGAGGAACCATGGGGTGTTGTTGATGCCGCAGTGTGTGTGTGTGTGTGTGTGTGTGTGTGTGAGTCGACACAAGAGGCCGAACGCTGCTCCTTTCACACGTGGGGGGAAGATTCACCACACCCGCTCACACACACACACACGCACACACACACTCCGAGGGGTTATCTCAAGGATGCATGCGCGGACGCTTCGAATGCTCGTGAAGCAGGGAAGTAAAACATGTGGGAAAAACAAAATAAGTGCGACAGGAAGTGAAGGATGAGGTCAAAAGGAGGGGAAGGCGCCCCGGAGCTGATTGGGGTCGGTTCACTGCCATTAACCAGGAGCAGACGGGGGAGGGCTGGAGCCGCCTCGGAGGAATGCTCCGTTAGCATGTCTGCACTCCGAAGGCATTTCTGAATGTGAATCTGCTTATCAAACGCAGCCCGGCGGCTCCCGGAGACAGCGAGACAGTGCTGCTGGATGAAACCCCGCCCGCTCCCCCAGGTTTGAAATCTCCCAGCTGCTTCTCCCATGAGCCTCCTCTCCCGATCTGCCATGGGAAAATACCTTGAGAACGGACTTGTTGGTTTTCCCTGCGCCTCCTGCAGCGGCGGCCAGACTTCCAGAGCCGGCGTGCTTATAAATACACGGAGGAGGAGTGAGGGCGTTCCTGATATGTGCGCTCGAACAAAGCTCCAATGGAAGTCCCGGCGGTCTCTCTGCAACATTATCTCACGAGCGCGCTCGTCCCGGTAAAAATAGAGCTGGATGCAGACGAGCGGCCTGTTTACGGCTGACATCATGAAGGCAGAAATGTTTGTGGGGAGAGGCGAGCGGTCGGCGGTTTATGAATGAGTCCACGAGTGTGACATTTGTGTGAAGTCCCCCACCCCCTCCGGCCAGCTGCGTGTGTGTGTGTGTGTGTGTGTGCATGCATGTGCAGGACCGTCTCCGCCTCGCGCCCTCATTGATGTGCCGGCCGGTAAACGCCGGGCCGCGACTCCGGCTGATGGCTCCGCCGTGATCTGAGCCACACAGCTGCCGGCGCTCAAGGTGAGCCGCCCGGGGCGCATAAATCTGCATGGCTAATGAGCAGCCGCCGCGCCGGGCCCACTCAGAACCATTACACAAGCTCGGGGGTGTGTGTGTGAGTGTGTGAAATGGAGAGATTACACACGTACACCTCGCGCGTGCACGGAGCACAAATGGGAACACGAAGGCTAATAGATTGTGTTGTTTTTGAACATATGCAATCAAACGGGCGTCGGCAGAAGCCGTGTCTCGTGCCGTCTGAGCCCTGCGAGGGCAGAAACGCACAAATCAATACCAACACGTCAGTGTTTTTGTTCCTGTATTTAGACAAACGTGTTCTTTCAGTTAAAAGTTAGGTCAGAGGTCTCAGGGCCTTTTAACTGCTACAATTTCGAAGGAAGAACCTTAAATGCCTTTCTCGACCGCAAGTATTGATATTTGTGGTATTTGTGGTTTTCCTGGGTATTATGTTGGGAAAGCAGAACCGTGCTCGAGTTTCAGTCTTTATTGTTCTTGGGAGTGTTTGAGATTACGGCGGGCTGGATCTCCGCAATAGACGGAGCCCGACTGACAAAGAGAGCCATAAGCCCGGCTCACGATGCAGCGGGGGGAACGCCCGCCCCGGCGTTTGCTCGCCGCGTGCGCGCTCTCCCCTCCATCTGTAATCACAAACGGTTTGTTTGTGCAGCGGGTGTATACTCCAGCAGGCCGTCTGTGACGCACGGCTTTCTGATGAGACGCCGCCAAAGCGACCGCCTCCGGTTTCCTTCAAAATGCCACTGTTCCGAAGAGGAAAAAGCATCCGCTCATTAAACGCCCTTCTGCTCTTCCCCAGGTTCCGAATTCTGCTTTCGCAACTTCACCAGCCCGTCTGGCATGATCGAGTCCCCGGGGTTCCCGGATAAATACCCTCACAATCTGGAGTGCTCCTACATGATCATCGCCCCGCCCCACATGGACATCGCGCTCACGTTCCTGACCTTCGACCTGGAGAACGACCCCCTGCTGGTGGGAGAGGGCGACTGCAAGTACGACTGGCTGGACGTGTGGGACGGCCTGCCTCAAGGTGAGAGCGGAAATCCCCCAGAAACCACAAAAACAAAGCCTGTTTCCCGTGACGCCACTTGGTTAGAAGTACCACTGCATGTAGAATTCCTCATTTTTACCAACAGCTCTGAAAAATTCTCACTCCGTGTGGAATCTGTCTTCACCCATTATGGCGCCCGGACTCGCACGTCCCTTTGAAAAATCGATGTTTTCCAGCGGCTGACCCGTGCGGCCGCCCACATTCCCGCTCCCACATTTGCATCACAGTCCCCCAGTTCCCGAGCGGCCGTCGCTCTCTTTGAAGCCTCACGTCCCGTTCCGTTAAACGGAGGAAACGTTATTTCACGCACTGAAGCCGGGGAGTGTCTGGACACCTCCGAGGAGCAGGGCTTTCCCGTGGCCGCCTCGCCATAATAACACCCTTCGCAAGCCCCCTTCCTCATCCTCCTCCCTGCTTATCACCGGCGCTTCCTTCCTCCTCGGGGCCGGCGAGAGCGACGGCCACGATGAGTATCTGTCTGCGCCCAATGGGAAGAGTCCAGAAAGAAAGTGGTCAGCAAAAAAAAAAAAAAAAGAGGATGTTATCAGGGGCTTTGATCGTGACCGCTGCAGGGAAAGTTGACGAAACCCAAATTAGCGCCGGCGAGCGGCTCATTTCTCACCTCTCACATGCTGCGTTTTCTATTCTTCTCTCTCTCTCTCTTTTTTTTCTTTCTCCAGCCAAACTATGAAGCAAGGAAACGCGGATTTTGCTCTAATTATTCCACTTTCAGTCGCTATAAAGGGATCCGAGCGGATTTTAACGTTCTAATTATAGCCTCAAATTTGGGAGCCTTGATAGCTGAAAACAATTTATCCCATTCAAAGTTGAGAATTAGGAGCAAATTAAAGTGTAACCCAGTTCCTGCGAGCCCAGTCCTCGGGCGGAAAGAGAGGGACGGGAGGCGAGACGGGAGCAGGGTGAAGAATTTGGTGTCTGGCAAAGAAAGTGTCTCGAGACTATTGTAATCCTGCTGTTTTTGTGTGAGTGTGTGTGTGTGTGTGTGTGTGTGTGTCTGCAGCTGATCCCAGTGCAGCTTTTGCATTAAGGCAGGGATTCGGATTTCCCTGCTGGGCTCTGGCTGAGACACACATGGCAGATGGAGGGATGGACAGGAGAGTTAAGAGTGAGAGAGAGAGAGAGGGATGATGGGAGGAGGTGGGGGTGGGGGTGGGGGGGGGGGGGGGCGGCATGCTGTGACTCATTAGACAACACTTACTGAAGCAGCATGGCCACTGGAAACCTGTGCACTGCCGAAATGGAAAGAACACGCCGCTCCTCACTCTTCTCCTCTCCAAACCGATAATTTGGTTTTTGTGTGTGTGTGTGTGTGTGTGTGTGTGTGTGTGTGTGTGTGTGCAGTGTCCCCCCTGATCGGCCGCTACTGCGGGACCAAAATCCCCCCGGAGATCCAGTCGTCGTCCGGCCTGCTGTCGCTGTCCTTCCACACCGACATGGCGGTGGCCAAAGACGGCTTCTCCGCCCGCTACAACATGACGCACAAAGAAGTCTCCGACTGTGAGTCTCTCCTCGCCGCGCGTGTTTGCAAAACGCCGCCCGCGCTCGGCTTGTTTACCCGCTTTCAGCGGCCCGCGCTCTCCTGTCATCTCGTCTCTCTTTCTTCATCTCAGCCTCTCCGTCTCCTCTCGAATGCTCATTTCAGTCTCTCCCTCTCGGAGCCTGATTTCTCAGAGGCAGACTGTTTTTCTTTGAGACTGTAAATTAACTTCACTTCAATTTACCTCCGCTCACATTCTCAGCCCGCTTTCGGTCTCCCTTTGTCCTTTTTTTGTGTCGTCTGAATAAACCTCCGTAAGCCTCGGCGCGCGTGTCTCAAAATCCTACGACTTTCTTTGTAACGGATCGTCCTCCTCCTCCTCCTCCCCCTCCTCCCCCTCCTCTTCCTCCCGCCAGCGTTCCACTGCAGCATGGCGCTCGGCATGGAGTCGGGGAAGATCAGCGACGACCAGATCTCGGCGTCCACCACCTTCTACGACAACCGCTGGCTGTCGCGCCAGGCGCGCCTCAACAACGACGACAACGCCTGGACGCCGGCCGAGGACAGCAACAAGGAGTACATCCAGGTGCGGCTTTGGTTTGGGAAAAAAAACTGAAAGTTCACTTTCGGAGGACAATACATTCCTCAGTGATACTCACGCGGAGGAAGAGCATCTTGTGTACAGTGAGCACACACACACACACACTCACACACACACACACCTATAAAGGAAATGGAGGAACTGTGAACTGATGATAAGGAAGTGCTTCTGCACTCTCAATCTTTCCTGTCTGGAGCACACACACACACACACACACACACACGCACACGCGAGCGCGTGCATACGCAGAGCGGCGAGGAGCCCGTGATTGATGAAGGCGCTCTCCTTGGAATGCATCTCAACACCGTGCCATTGATCTTTGCCTCCAGCCTTCCTCCGTTTGCACACATGACAATGCGCACACACACACACACTGGAATCCCACCTCGCTCCCCAGCAGCAGGCCACAGTCGGCGTCCGCCGCCCGCCGCCCGTGTGACAGATAGACGCAGCAGCTGCTCCGTCTCTGGTATCTACATCAGCGCCGAGCGCCATAAATCCTCTGATCTCCACATTTCTTCTTTTTCTCCGCTTCCATTGCTTTCTAATCTGTTCCGTTTCGCGGCGTCGCACACATTGTCTCGCGTTTCCTCCTTACAGGTCGACCTTCACTTCCTCAAAGTTTTGACGGGGATCGCCACGCAGGGCGCCGTGTCCAAGGAGACCCAGAAGAGCTACTTCGTCACCACCTTCAAGCTGGAGGTCAGCACCAACGGCGAGGACTGGATGGTGTACCGCCACGGCAAAAACCACAAGGTAAGCGTTTTTGTATTCCCGCCTACGTTCACGTGTGTCAGAGTAATTTATGGAAAACAAATCTGGAAGGGGGCCGGGTCAAACGCCAGAATGCATTATCATAACATTCGGCTTTCCCTTTCGAAAAATTAGATTTGAACTCTCGTGGGCGGCTTTTCGAAACGCACTTCGCAGCTGTTTTGAAAAGGCCGCGGCGTTCATTCCGAGGGCGACGTCGAAGGATGCAACGTTCCTGAAGGACCCTCTCCCCTCCCTCCGCTCCGAGCCGTGACCCCGGTCATGAGTTCGCGAGCGAGAACCCGGTGGAGACAGCGAGAGGAGGGCCGACCTGACAAAACAAGAACAATGGAGTCCTCTGTGCGCCCTCGCCCCGGCCCGCCGGTTATCACCTCTTCCTGACTTCACGCTCGCTCGCGTATAAACACACACACCTGGGTGTTGTTTACGCCGCGCCCGGCCGGCTCGTTCGGTGGCGTGGGGGCGCTCGGCGTGAGCCCCCCCCCCCCCCCCCACCCCCCCCCCCCGTTTGCTTGCATGTCAGGTGGAGCTTTATGAGCGTTGTCACGGTGCGACCGACAGTAAGCCGGACTCCGGGGGGGATTCCACCTCTGCCCCTCGTATCTGGGTTAAGGTCACCGCGGATTTCAAGCAGAAAAATAGAGAGTGCAAGAGTGGCTGGAGGAGGAGGGGTTAATCCACACACACTTACCCATAAAGGGAGCCACCCCTCAGCTCCCCCCCCCCACACACACGATGTTCTGTGTGCCGGTGATTGGTTTGGGTGGGGCCAGTGGGGGGTATGTGATGTGGAGATTATGGAGGGAAACGTGGATTTGACTTTTAAGTCAACATCTGTGCAATTTATTAGAACCCTCCAGACGACCCCCCCCAACAATCTCACATACACACACACACACACACACAGACATGCACAGAAGCACCCCCCTTTAAATAACCTCTGGCTGATCTCTCCGTCTGGAGATTTGTGCGTGTGTTCGCATATGTATATGATGTGTGCCTGTCTGTCTGCGCTCTGTAATCTGAGTCCACTAATCTGTCTGCACAGAGAGGAAAGAAAAAAAAAAAAAAAAAAAAACAGCAGCAACGCTCGGACCCTCTCAGACGCCGGCTCAGACAGATGCATCAACATGAGGTTGGGGAGAGATTGCGTTGCATTTGCGGGTGGTTATACGCGCGAGATCAATAAAAGACGGGAGAATCTTCCGCAGCAGGAGAGGACGGCGAATGTTTCGTCGGATGCTTCGGCCTTTATCTTAAATGTTCAATCGGCTGAACTGGCCGGTAAATGCTGAGCTTGAAGTGCAGTTTTCCATCATGGTGGAGAACGGCTGATAGATGATATCATGCTTTAGTGGGAATCGCAAATGGCAGAATGCGTCACGGCGCTTTTATGCGAAATCCCTGCAGAAATGGATGCAAATGTCATCATCATACGGCGAGCGAGCGTTAAAGAGCTCGTCGTAAATGGCATGTTGTCGCTCAGCGCAATGCAAGCAACACTGAGTCACTGCAGAGGAGAGGGGATCTCACACCAGCAGAGCTGCAGATCGCAACGTGAGAGAGTCTAAGAAATGATTCTGGATCTCAGATTGTGACTTCTCGGGGGTTTGTTGGACATTTCTCTCATGTGTCTTAAAACTGAGGAGAGCCCGCCGCCCTCAGGTTCTCCGGTTCTCCTCCGGTCCCAGCGGCGCGCAGCCGAATCTTCCGTGACCGCTAATCCAGCGCTCGCCCCGTACACACTCCCAGCTCGCTGGTTCTAAGCCCCCCGAAGAGCCCTTAAGTGGTTGGAGCACCGTTCTCGGCAGGGGGTCCCGTAATGACTCTGGATTTGGTTCTTCTAATTGTCATTTAACAGCGAGCTGGAAGCTACTGTGGCTTTGGAGGAGTGTGTGTGCGGGGGCGTGTGTGTGTGTTTGTGCAGGGCTGAGCCATGAGTGTGCCTGTGCATCAGATATGAATCACCCGCGAATAAAAGTGTGTGTGTGCGAGTGTGTGTGTGTGTGTGTTATTGGGGAAAAAGCACTTTGCAATTCATCGTCTGGATGTGTGTGTGTGTCCTTATTTGCTGCGCGAGCAAAGGTCAGAGGATTTAACGGAGTGAGAAGGGAGTGTGACAGGAGGGGCATTGTTGGAAATTGAGCTTTTTGTTAAAGAAATTGAGTCGCAGCATCAGAAAGGCATTCAGCAGGCGCGCCAGCTTTTTTTTTTTTTCTTTCTTTCTTTCTTTTCCTCATTTTCTGCATGCCAACACATTTGCAACCTGACACCCATGTGACTTGTTAATTCTCAGTAACATCCGTCGCATACGCGCCTCATTACTTGATGAGACGTGAGGACACTCAGGAATCGCACGGAGATGCTAACGCACAGCTGATTTCTGCAGCGTAGACACACACCTGCACCCTCCAAACAAATTAAAGCACACAGTGTGTGTTTGTGCGCGTGAGGCTGAGCTAAAATCTGCTCAACACGTACACTGCCCCACCTTCACGCTTTGTTTTTTCCCTTTATCCTCCGCGCCGTTAAAACTCGCACACGAGACGGAAAACACTGTCAGAGGAAGGAGTCGTTCGCCAAAAGGCCTCGGTTTCAGGGTTTAATGAGATCCGGGGAAGCGTCCTCTGCGGACGGAGGCGTATTTACCGATCTGGATGCTGGATGTTTATAAAAACTCGTTTCCCGGTGACCTCGTTCTCCGGAGAGGTCATCAATAGTTAAATACCCGCGGTGCCGGCAGCCGCCGCTGTCCACACAAACAAGTCTGACCGTCGCCGGCTGCTCTGTCTGGCTCTGCGTGTGTGTGTGAGTGTGTGTGTGCGCGCGTAATGGGGTCTTCGTTATATTTTCATGACTCTCCACACCAGGAGACACAACATGACGGCATTAATTATTCACCCACCTCGATAGCGCGTCACGTGAGAGGCGGGGTCCGCAAAAAGAAAGAGGAAAAAAAAACAACCGGTTGTCGGGCAGATTACTGAGGTGGGCCAGAGGACACGGGGCCAGAGGACACGGGATCAGAGGACCAGAGGACACGGGGCCAGAAGTGCAAACTGACGATTTGCTCTTCACTTCAATTTTCTTTTTTCAACTCTGTTTTACTTCCTCCTCCATCTGAAGACTTCCTCCTCTTTACACTCATCAAACCAGCTCTCCTTGTTTCGGCCTTGAGGAGAGAGGGTTCAAACACGAGGCCCGAGGGCCAAAACCGGCCCGCAAGTGGCCACAATCCGGCCCGCCGGACCACCAAGCAAATTGGACAAATTTAAAAGAAAATGCTGATTTTCTTGGCAAATTTCCTCAAAGTAGCAGACATAAAGCTAGAATTAAAAGGTTCTGCTGGTCATATTTCACCGGTCCAGACCAGCTGAGGTGAAGCGGGCCTGATTGTGGCCTCTGGATTCAGACGTGTCGCTCGATGACGCTCAGATCGCCCGCTGTTTAAACTGTGAGCGGCTCTGAAAAGCTTCATTCCTCACAAGTCAAAAAGTAACCACCTTATCACCGAGCTGGTCAATGACCAACCATCTGCTTCCTCAGGCCGCTGACCTCTGACCTCGGAGGTATTGGGGTCAGGAGTGACCTCTCAGGTGTCCTGGAAGCAGAGGACAGAGGAGGTTCCTCTCCTCCGCCGGAGAGCCGTTCTGATTGAACAGATCCTTCCTTTTGCGTGTCGCTGGCCGCCGTCCCGGCTTTTATCTGAAAATGAAGACAAAAGAAAAGCAGCTGGCAGGGTTGTAATGCTCCAGCTAATGGCTTTTGAGTGATCGGGGTGGGGGGGGGGGGGGCATTTTCAGCGTTTGGAGACATTTCTGGGAAGCTTAAGTTGGCAAACATTCCCCAAATGTTTTTTTAAACGTCCGACTTTTTGAAAGTAGACTTTTATTTAATGGAAACATACACGCTGCCTTCCCCGTCTGGACTCCTTTAGAGTCCTTTTTGGATAAAAGGTGTGATCTCCATCATGCTTTCGGTGAGTGAGTGGGATCCTATGAAGGGTTAAACGGTGCTTCCTGTCTCGGTGATGAGTGAGTCTGTTGTTCTCGCCGTGGCTCGCTGCCTCCTCGTCCACATTTTTCTCATCATATTCCTAAATTCTGAGCTCTGTCCTGCGTTCATCCCCCGTCACCGCTCCTCATCTGCTTCTAACTATCCTTCGGGGGGGGGGGGGGGGGGGGGGGGGGGGGGGGGGGGGTTACTTTTCCCCTCCTCGCCGCCGTTTTCCGTCTCGCTCTTTGTTTGAGACGTCGGAGAGTGGGAGACGGCGGCCCGACCCTCCCATCGTGCGCTCGCCTTTGTGTGAGCATGCGTAGGTGTTTACATAACCCCCATAAGAGCTCACATCCACTGCTGTGCCTCTGAGGTAAACAGAGCAGCTGTCGATCCTCGATCCAGCCGCAGATACAGCAGCGATAGACCCGCTTATCTGTTCAAACACTCACGCCGCTTTGTATTACCGCTGTCAGCTCCGCTTGATTTAATCAGGCCGGGCCGAAAATCAAATAAAACCCCGGAGCAGGATTTTGGAGTCGTATCACTCGTGGTCTTTTACTGGTTGGGGAATTTCTGGAATATCGTTTTTGAGAGGCGTGGGAATTTTTCACATATGGGTCGCATTGCATTGTGGTATTTCCAACTCGCACAGAGAAGCAGTCGGATTTTCACTTCAGATTAGGATAAAAAAAAAAAACAAAAAAAAAAAACCATCATCAAACAGCAGGAAGCGATCAAATTTTTTAGGCTGCGGGCGGATTGCTACGTTTGATCGCGTTGAGCTCGGATTCCAGTAAAAGAAAAACCATGTAGGGACCTGTGTTGGGTTGTTGTGTGTGTGTGGGTGTGGTGTGTGTGTGTTTTTCTAGAAGTGACGGCTTTAAATCTTTAATTCGGCTGCTTGTAGCTGCTAGTCGCTCGTCGCTGTGTGAACTGTCGGTCACCGCCAGCCAGCACGCTCCACCACAAACACATCCAGTCGGTGACACTCAGCAGTCGCTTAAAAGACGCTTCCTCCGCTTATCTGTGTGTGTGTGTGTTCCTGTGGTTTCCCGTGTGTGTGTGGTTTCAGCCAGTGGCCACCTACAAGAGGAAGAAAGGCGCATGAGGGTGAAAGAGGAGGTGCGGACAGATCGTGTGGGATCTGGAAGGAAACGTTTGAGATGAGTGGAGTGATGTGGTGAGAGCGGAGGGAAGCGGATCACTCACGCACTCCGCCTCGCAGCGATCCGGGCCGATTATCTCCACGTCAAAACGCAAGGTCCCCCCTTCAGCTTCATGGAAACACTCGATCGCAGCTTTTGAGCACAATATTACAGCTCGTTTCAGTTTTATTCGCAGTTTGATGTCTGGAAGATCCTTGAAGCAGCAGAACGCAGAATAAGTTCTTGTTCAGATAATGGCATGGGCGTCAAAATCACAACAGCGGATTTGTGAAAACATTCAAATTAAATTCTGCAGAAATTGAAAAGGCTTTTGTCCACTTTTGTCTGAAGAGAATCGTTTTTTCTCTTATTGAATCTTTCCCATTGTGAGGGCTTTGATTGAGGACATTTGGTAAATATGTTGTAATCGAACGCCGGGCTGTGTGTGTCGTCACTCTGCGCACAATCAGCTGAGATTTAGCGGTGACCTCCTGACGGCCGCACGCCGCCGGCGTCCGAAGCATCTCCGGGAGCGGCGGGACGCTTTCCTGCCCCCGACAGGAAGAAGCCGGACCACCCGGCCGCGGCCCCGCCCTCCTGGCGGAGGAAGGGAGAGCTGCTCCGGACGGAGAAGTGAAGTGAATTTCCCTCCTTCCTGCCCACCTGGGGGGGAGGGGGTCACGTCTCCCACGGCTCCCTCCGGCGGAGAGGTGTGTGTGTGTGTGTGTGTGTGTGTGTGTGTGTGAAAGCCCCATCCTTCACTCGGGCTTCCCAGCCTCCCGGCGCTGAACCTTTGACCCCAAAACACACCGACAGCTGGGCCGGCGACACCGGATTCCGTGTTTGGGTTGTCTGCGCTCCGTCCGGCCCGCTACTGTGCACGTGAAGCCGAGCGAGGCCGTGCACCGCGGGAGGGCGTGAACGCAGCGCATAAGATCTATTAAAACACGGAGAGTGAAGCTCTTTTCCTCCTCCTTTCCCGCAGATCTTCCACGCCAACACGGATCCGGCCGAGGTGGTGCTGAACCGGGTCCCGCAGCCGGTCCTGGCCCGGTTCGTCCGCATCCGGCCGCAGACCTGGAAGAACGGCATCGCCCTCCGATTCGAGCTCTACGGGTGTCAGATTACAGGTGCGTGGAGTTCCTCTCTTCCTTTTGAATTAAAGGCCTTTATTTAACACCCCTCCCCCGTATGGATCCTGCAGGTGGACCGAAGAGCTCAAACTTCAGCCCCCCCCCCAAACGGCCGCGCCGCGGAAAAACCTGCTTTTAGTTGATCAATAGTCTTTTGCACACAGATGCCCACAAGTACATTTGCTAATGACGACTGCGTCATTCTGAAAACAGCAGAGCTGCTTGCCTTGCACTTGGCCATCCCCGCTGTGCTGAGTGCAAGTTTCAATATAATCCACTTTCAAAAACATTTAACTTCCTAAACTGTGTATGACACACACACACACGCGCGCGCGCGCGCACACACACACAGCGAAGCTACACACACTGAGCATTGTGTATTTATGCTCTCTCTCCCACGTTCCCCTCCTCCAGTCTTTTAAACATAGCAGCCCTCGGGCTAATTAAAGGAAACTTCTCCTCTGTTCTTCCACCAGTGTCAGTTTCCTTTTTCAGCGCTCTCCCACGTCTCTCCGTCTTCTCGCTCTCCGTCTCCGGCTCCCTCGCCGCCGCCGCCGCCTCATTTTTTTCCCTCTCATAGTTCTGGATCCTTTCTTTTTTCTTTTTTTTTTATTTTTTGATGTGTCCTCTTTGCTCGGCGAGCTCCTCCACGTCGAGAAAACGAGCGCCGATCAATCTTTCATGGCCCGGCGTTGGCGCCGACATCAGAACCTGTGATTCGCAGCAGCTGCTGTTCAAATAGCGATTAGCTCTTACAGTACAGGTACATCTGCGCCCGTTCTAAATTTAGCAGGTGACCTCAAAAAAAGCGTGCGCAGCTTTTTGAAATGTACACACACACGCGCACACGCAGCCGCCCACCTGCCGCACGCATAAACACACACCCGGGCAACACACTTCCTGTGCTTTTAATTCATTATTTACATCTCCTGCATTTGCAGTGACATAACAGCATGAAACTTTGATCTGTGTTCTCTTAAACCGTCAGCACAGCTAACATCTCCCCATCTGCCTTCCTCCTGCGCTGCCTCTCTCGATCCGTGTGTGTGTGTGTGTGTGTGTGTGTGTCTTCGTCTTCTCTGGCTGCCTCCCGGCTCTCACTCCTCCCACCTCCAGCCTCTCCTCCTCTTCCTGCTCTCCTCTGGAGGCGTCTCTTCGCAGCGTTTAGCGTCTCCGAGTCTCTCTCTTTTCGTTGTCTTGACTCTTTGCCGCTCTCGTACCTTCTTCATCCCCTTTAATCCTCATTTCTGCCTCTGTCCACGTCGGAATGCGTTCCATTTCTGAGTGCTTTCAGGTGTATTTGAGGCCGTTTGAGGCCAAATGTAAAGAAACATTGCGGCGAGCAGCATTCAGGGACGCTCAGACGTGTGTGTGTGTGTGTGTGTGTGTGAGATGTGAAGTGCACGGATGCCCATTCAGCAGCGGTCTCTGACATCTGCTTTTATGGCGCTAATGGCGGGCTAATTGCGTATTGAGCATGAGGCCGCCGTGCTGCGTTTCTCAGACTCTCACCTCATCCCCTCCCGTCTGAACTCCGAACTGCTCCCTGGCGGGAATGTGTGTAACCGGGGGGGTAAAACTCTGCCCTCTCTGCTCTTTACCAGACGCGCCGTGCTCAGACCTGCAGGGCCTGCTGTCCGGCCTGCTGCCCGACGCGCAGATCTCCGCCTCGTCCAGCCGGGACATGGTGTGGAGCCCCGGCGCCGCCCGGCTGGTGGCCAGCCGCTCCGGATGGTTCCCGGCGCCGGCGCAGCCGCTGGCCGGAGAGGAGTGGCTGCAGGTAACACGCGCCGCGGAAACCTTAACCTCAGCTCCTGCAAATCCACAGCAGCGTCACCTGCCAGCGGGCGAGCTCCAGATTCAAATGAACCTGCTGTTGTTGATCGGCACGCAGAGAAAGTCAATAAAGCAACACACACACACACACATTACAACATGTGTTGCACATTTGATTTACAAAGAAGCAAACTATTGACTCGAATACATTTTTACACAGCGTGAGCGAAGTGGAAACCAGCTCCAGGGCGGGTCATTACGCACCATGTATGTAGCGTGAGTTTGTGCATAACTGGAGCCACATGACTCCTTCAGATGTAACCACGAGGGGGAAAACCCGTCCTGAGTTTTTCATGTTCCGATCGTGCAGCCGCATCCGAGTTTGATCTGTGACGATGCAGATAGCAGGAGAATCAAATGCAGCGCCACATGTTGCACTGATTAATCCGTGTTGCTCAGTCGCTCCAATCAAAGCTGCAGCATGTCGCCGTTTGGCTCTGGAAGCTGTTTGTGTGTAAAACACGTGTCTGATCCGCACGACGCTCGCCGTTCCGTCCGCAGGTGGACCTCGGCGTGCCGAAGACGGTGCGCGGGGTCATCACGCAGGGGGCGAGGGGAGGAGACGCCGCCGGCGGCGCCGCCACGGAGAACCGGGCGTTCGTGAGGAAGTATAAAGTCGCCTACAGCGTGAACGGGAAAGAGTGGAACTTCATCATGGACGTGAAAACCAGTCTTCCTAAGGTGAGCGGGGGGACGGCGGCGGCGGTGGCGGCCGTGGCGTTGTCTCACGGCGTTCGCTCACGCGCTCGTCTCCTCCGCGGCAGATCTTTGAGGGCAACACGCACTACGACACCCCGGAGCTGCGCCACTTCGAGGAGACGGTGGCGCAGTACGTCCGGCTCTACCCGGAGCGCTGGTCCCCCGCCGGCATCGGCATGAGAGTGGAGATCCTGGGCTGCGACCTTCCAGGTAGGGCGCTCCTCCGGACAGATCCCTCTGCACGCCGTCTGCACGCCGTCGTGATGGAGGAGCTGAGAAATGAAGAGTTGTATTTTCTCACCTGGAACACGGGAGTTGGTGGATGTTGCTCAGCGGGGAGTGGACAGGGTTTGCTTTGGAGGAATGTGTCCCCAGAGAGAGAGAGAGAGAGAGAGAGAGAACCAGAGCTTTGGTTCCAACATGGTCTGTTACCCAGATGTGCAGCAGCACTACTAAAGACACACACACACACACACTCACAAACATATGCACGGTCGCTGTTTACCCCTCCCTCTGCGCCTGAACAGGCTGGATAGGTTTACCGCGCTCCCGCCAGTCGCCCGCCGCCGTCATCAAGGTGATTCATCTGCGTCTCAGGGAATATGGAGAATCTCGCTGCGTCACCAGAAACTCCCGGGGAAAAACACGCGTCCGAAATATTCGCAAACACTCAGGTGGAATCGCGTCTTTGAAGGGAAAAGTTGGAGCAAACAAATGTTGAAAAGATCAAAAGGGGATCGACACAAATTCAGCATCAGGTCTTAATGGGCCGAGCTGCATGCTGGGTAATGTGAACCCGTCTGTTTTTCTGCGCGCCTCATCCATCAGAATGTATAATTATCCAGCTTAATGGTGGAAGAATATTTGAAAATGCGACCGAATGCGAGTCGTCGGAGCCTCGTTTCGCGCACCTGGTCCGCTGGCGTTTCGTTTCCCCTGCAGAGGATCTCCCGCCGCACGCAGGAAGCGGTGTGTTTTACATTAACCAGTGATTGACGAGTGACCTGTGGCGACCGCGGCGTTTAACAACCGGCGCTCGCTCGCTCGCAGAGACGGAAAGAAAATGAAAAATCAAGAAGCCGGGGTTTCTTTTTCTTTCTTTCTTTCTTTCTTTTTTTTTCTTTCCCCACACGGAGCTGAGTTTTATCAGATGGGAGCGGCGTTTCGGAGGAACGCCGTCGTTAAGGGTCGCGCATTGTTCACAGACCACCAGGACGCAGCGGGGAGAGCGGACCACCGCTGACACCCTATAAATCATTCACTTCCCTCCCCGCTCAGGCTATTTACTGTCTCCCTGCCTGCTCCGGCGGCCCCGGTCCCGCCGCTCCTTTGATTTGGTGGAGTTTGAACGTATCGGCGGCTTCCACACCCGAGCGAAGCTCGTCCTCCACATGGCTGCCGTTCCGTCTTTCCCCACCCCGAGGCCCAGTGCGTGGGTTTCTAAATGTTTTTGTTCTTTTTTTTTCTTTTCTTTTCTTTCTCCCCCCTCTCCTCGTCTGTTACTCATCACTCACACCTCTTTTCCACGCTCGCTGCCGAGGGTCCCGACTCCTTCTGTTTCCCCACACACACACACACGCACACACACACGCAGCAGCCTCGACGCTGACAATTTTTCAGTATACGTACTCCCACAATGAAAAATGCATGAGCGCAGGCAGGAAGTTTTAGAGAAGAAAATATCTCATCTATTCCTGGAATCATTTTAATCTCAGGAGCGCCGAACAGTGGAGCTCATGCATGCATACACGGCTGGAACGCAAAGCTCGTTTCTCACTCCTCCAAAATCTGACGGAATACGGAGAAGCTGCCTGATCATAACAATAGTAATAATAATAATAATAATAATAATAATAATAAAACACCATGGTGGTGGACTTCAGCTGCTCCTGTGTGAGTGTGACAATTGGAATCAGGTAGCTGTGGAGAAAGTTAGTCACTGCAGTGTTTCTAAACATGACAATTGTGTGTGTGTGTGTGTGTGTGTGTGTGTGTGTGTGTGTGTGTGTGTGTGTGGGTGGATGAGCCCTTATCTGATCCGAGTCCAGCGGAACGTCAAACAATACCTACTTGTCTTTCTCATCGTGTTCTTTTGAGTATGCGTGCAGGAGCATCGATTCGTCAGTGTGTGTGTGTGTGTGTGTGTGTGTGTGTCACCAACTGCCAGGGAGAGATTTACAGAAAGGCTTTTTACATAATTGAAGATTTTTTTTTTTCCTCTTCTCTGACATATTGCTGACTCAGCTTCTTTTAGAGTGAGCAATGTCTTCTGTGCAGGCAGAGTCGGCCCTCGCCACCCTGTGTGTGTGTGTGTGTGTGTGTGTGTGCGGAGGACCGAGCCTTCAGGAGATGGTCTCATTACGTGCACGTGAGCGTGCGCCTCCATTATCCACGCCATCGGCTCCCCTGAGTCCCCGTCTTAAGTGCGGGCGTCTCGTCGATGCCTTGCTTCATCACCTGCAGCGGCGCTTGGACCAAAACCCGAGTTAGGCAGGTCACATACGTTAACACACACACGCACACACACACACACACACACACACACACACACACACACTCTCAGTGGAGTCAGTTCCATTCCCGTTGCCCTCGACACTCCTGTCACACCCGGGAAAGGTCAGCACATTTACACCGTGACAAGGCCTGACCTTTGAAAGCTCGGAGTGCTCAGGAGCCCGGCGGAATCTTAATGCGCCGCGCCGCGTGTTCTGGCGCTTATGTGTGTTTTGTTTCGACGCACACATGTGGGAAAGGTTGCAATGAAAAGGCAAAAACAAGCTGCGGGAAACAGACGGAGGACCAGGACGAAGGGACGGCCGGCGTGCACGTGACGGAGAGGAGAGGAGCGCGGGACGGGCGGCCTTACCTTCCCAGCAGGCTGCCAGCGATAGGAATCTCATTAGGCGGTTAATGGCCGGCATAAAGGACGTGACATTAACGCTGGGTTAATGTCAGACGCCGTCGCCAGCTGTGGCCGCCGCTTTCATCTCCGCCGCTCCTCCAGCCGGGGCGCCGTCGCGCTCGTTTCCAGGAAGTTCTTTCAAGCAGATCAACCGTGCGTCGCTCGGCGCGTGTTGGCTGTGTTGCGTTCAGTCGTCCAACCGCAGAGAGGGAAACTGTCACTGATTTACATGCAGGTGTGTCTCTCTCTACTCCAGATGTTTGAAAAGACTCGAGTGAGACAAAAGCTGACGAATAATTATGGATGATTCAGATCAGCAGACTCGCAGCCCCTGATGTCAAACCGGCGCAATCCGCTCCAGTTCAGCTGAGTAAAAGTGACAGAAAAACAAGTCGGCGTTCAGATGTGCTAATGGCGTGATGAAACCGACGGGAATGGAGGAGCGGCGGCGGCGGCCCACGCTCGCTCCTCCACCCGAACTCCCACGACACGCCGGGGTCGGCGCATCTGCTCCCAATAACACGCCGCTCTTCCCCTGTTCGCATTCCAGCCGCGGCCTGCTCCACATGTGTGTGTGTGTGTGTGTGTGTGGCAGCTTTAAAAGCACAAACCGTGCATGTTTGTAACACGTGCTTCAATATGAGTCAGACTGTTACAATAAAATCTTCAAATGTGAGTTTCTTAGTGGGGATGGAGTGTGTGTGCTCGCAGTGCGATCATCCCCTCCAAGGTCACAGGCAGTGTGTGAGACACATCCATCCATCAGCCTGAGCGCCACTCGTTTGTGTGTATTCTAATGTGTGTGTGTGTGTGTGTGTGTGTTATTCTGCATCTGGACATGCACACTTACACTTGTGTGTGTTTTGGACAGACTCTGAAGCCGGAGCTCTCAGACACGTCCTGACAGGCGCCCTCGTGGGTGTTTCAGCTATCTGAGTCTCTTCTGGACGCCGAGCTCAGAGAGTGAAATCCGTCCCAGCAGGACGCTCGGTCCGACTGTCTGTCTGTCCGTCCGACGGTGTCGAAGCGATCAGCTCCGCCGCTTCACGCAGAAGTTTGTTTCCAGCTGCGGTTTATTCACGGCGGCGGCGGCGGACCGTTTCTCCTCTCGTTCCGTGGCAGTCTTAGCATGTTAGCGGTTCGTTCTGGGGTGTAAATAAAGGAGGATTTATGGTTGCAGTCGTCGTTGTCATCGGAGCGAAAGCACCCAGGCCTGGAGTCTCATGTAACCTGGCGGTTTCAGAAAGCGTGGAGTGACTGGATTTGTTTGTTTTCTGTTATTTGTACCTTTTGGCCAGACGTTGGAGCTGTTTCCAGCCTTCGTGCTGATAATAGTGAGCGGCTCGGGTTGCGGCAGGAGTATCAGCAGCTTCTGAAAGACGCTGTGCTCCATTCCTGTCTGCCCCGTTCTGGTCTCGTCATTTCCCGACCTTTGACCTTTGCCCCGTGTTTTGTCTCTTCTCTTGCAGAAACCACCACGCCCGCCGACACGGCCACGCCGACTGCGCCCCCGGACGTCCAGACCACCACGGTCCCCGTCACCACCACAGGTGAGCCGGAGAGGACGAGCGCCGCCGGTGCGATTCCCGGCGGCTCGGCCTCTGACACCCCCCCCCCCCCCCTCCCTCCTCCTCCCCTCTTCCTTCCAGCCGCCACCGCTCCCCCGTCGGACAGCGCGTGCGACTTCGACCGCGACCTGTGCGGGTGGACGCACGACCCCAACGCCCCGCTGCTCTGGTCCCTGCACAGCCACGGTGAGTCGGCCGGCAGCTCTTCCACGCGAGGGGCTTGTTTCCGATCATTAAATAGACTCTTTCTCCTTGTGCTTCTTCATTTCAGCCCCTTTGGGTTTTTTTTCTCAATTTGATTAAAATAATTCCGCTCTAATTTCGCGGCGACATTGTCTTCCGGCCTCGCTGTGCTTTCCGAGCGAATGAGGATGGAAATGAACTGAGAGACACACACACACACACACACACACACACACACACACACACACACACACACGACGCAGCGCCTCGGCAGGAAGGGGTTAAGACCCAGTAGCTCCAATTAAGTGGAGAGCAGGAGTTTCCAGAGAGCAGCGGTTACTCCCAGCCGGCCTCCGCTGCCCCCCCCGTCACCCCCCCATGACGCCGCAGCACACTTCCATCTCCTTAGACATTCCTTGAAGAAATCATTTCCCCTTCACACACAGCCGCAGATCAAAACCTGCAGCTTTTGGCATGTTATTAAAAGCTACAGAGGCGGAGTCCTGCTGGGTTTAGCCAGCCACCCCCCCCCCCCCCTTTTTTTTTTTTTTTTTTTTTTTTACATGTAGTGCTATTTATAATTTGTCACAGGATTGTTTTCCCAACCTTGTTTTAAAATTCATGGGTTTTTAGCCAGTCTCCATGAAACATTCAGCATCTCTGCAGCTGCACAGAATTAAACACGAGCTTCGGTTTGCCCCGGTTTCTTTCCCTTTTTTTTTTTTTTTTTTTTTTCCCCTGAAATTGTCGTGTCACCTGGGTCATGTTGGGCTCAATAACACGGCGGCGGCGGCGGCGGCGGCGGCGTTCCTCCAGTATGACCTATTTAGGTCATAACCGGGGCTTCAAACGCACCGTCTTTCATCAGGCCGGCTCAGATTAGTCGGGTTGGGGCTTTCATGTATGAAGTATCATTTCCAGCCGTTTTGACACGCCGCGCCAGCCTTTGATTTTTTTTTTTTTTTTTTTCCCCCCCTCGCAGTGTCAAAGGTCAGAAACTCCAGCAGGATCATTATTTCACCGCTATCGCATCACTGTTTAATCCCCCGCAGGACTGCGGCATGAATCCGCCCCGTAAACACCAACTCACTCGCGGTTTGGAGCAGGGGCTGTCAAACATGAGGCTCGCGGACCAAAACTGGCCCGCAAGAGCCTCCGATCCGGCCGAACCACCCAAGCACGCCGCCAGTAAAAGCTAGCTAACTAGCGTTAGCCTCAAAGCGATGCTGTATCATCCCATCCCAGGCTCCAGTCCAGGCTTGGGGGGCTTTCTGTCAAAGCTGAGTCCCCATTGCGAGCTGTCTGGACCGTGTGTGTGTGTGTGTGTGTGTGTGTGTGTGTGTGTGTGTGTGTGTGTGTGTGTGTGTGCTGCAGTCCTCCTCGATTCAACACAACGCGATGAAGGAGCCTGTGACGCCTCGGTCACACTTGCAAACGTTTCAGTGTGCACACTTTTCTCAAGAAAATGTGTCTCATGCAGCAAGGGAGAGCTCACTCTAACACAGACACACACACACACACAGACACACACACTTGTTTCAGAGCTGCACAGGGCCAAGGGACAAACTGTCACACATACTGTCTGAAGTGTCACACAGGCGGCGCTGGGCGTATGGCGGGCAGAGGGGAGCTGTCAGACCGGAGGAAGACTTGTCCCTTCAGACGCAGCCTGTGTGTTCTACACACACACATACACATACACACACACACACACACGCACACGCACACAGACAGTAAAAGGTTATCAGTCCAGCCAATAACCTGAGCTCAGATGCAGTGTAAACACATCCTGAGCGCTGAAACAGACACATCCTAATGTTCTCGCTGATTCTCGGCCTGTAAAACACAAAGCACGTAGTCACACACACACACAAAAACACACACACACACACGCACACAGTTGTTCATGATGAAGCAGGTGATTTAATCTGCAGATTGTTGATACTGGACGTTTTCCCACCGGGCCCACTTAAGAAATTCTCTACCAGACGCCTCATTGAGTCACTCTCTCACACACACACACACGCAATCTCTTTCTCCCATTCACACACACACACACACACACACACACACACACACGCACACCCATAAATACACGCAGCGGCCCGCTAGCCTCATTCGCGCACAATGGAGTCCACGTCGGCATCCAATTTGCAAACTAAACATCCTCTGGTGTAAACAAACGGAGTGTGGAGCGGCTTGTCGGACTTTTCCGTTGTTTGAGTCGTTTACCTGGAAGGGAATGAAGAGGAATCGGCCCCGCGGGTCCTGGCGGGAGTCCCGCCTTCACTCCACGTATTCTTCTGGGTGTTTATATTTGTCATATCCCCATTGTTCGGTTGTGAATATTGTGCGGCGGTGATTCCCGTTCCTGTTCGCCGGCTGGTGATTAGCGCTCTTTCTTTGTCTCGGGAGTCACGCTGGAAGCGTCTGACTGTGTGAAAAGACGTCTTGTGTACGAACGCGGGGATATAGACGTGTGTGAGCGTGCCAACGACCATGATTAATGGTGATAATTGTGTGACTAAATGTGTGTGTGTGTGTGTCTCAGCGGCCTCTATACAGATTCCCCTCTTTTTATTGCCCCCGGGGCTGAAATGAAAACCCATTAAATCAGGCTCTTTCTTTCACTTTCATTTGACTGTAGTCGCCGGCAGACTCCAGGTCAAGCCGGCCGCAGTCGGCTCTGTCGTGGCTGTGGAGAATCAGTTTGATTTACTCTTGTTTGTGTGACATAAATTCAGATTTTATGGTTTGTTTGTTTTTTTTTTAAAGTAGGTGAACAGATCAGTGAAAGGAGAACATCTGTTTAAATAAATGATCATCAGATGATACAGTTGTTGATTTATTTTGAATTGTTTTCGTCCGCAGAGCTGAACAGCTACCTGTACCTGGACGCCGGCCTGAAGACGGAGCAGCAGCAGGCCCGCCTGCTCAGCCCGGCGGTGGCGGCCGACACGGGGCCGCTCTGCCTCTCCTTCTCCTACCAGCTGTGGGGCGAGGCGCAGGGCCACCTCAGGGTGCTGCTGCGGGACGCGCACGGCGAGGAGACGGTGCTGTGGACGCTGCGGGACGACCAGGGCCCCGTGTGGAGGGAGGGCCGCACCATCCTGCCCCGCTCCCCCAAGGACTTCCAGGTGACGGGCTCGTCACACACGTCACACACACACACACTGAGTGTTCTCATGAAAAAGTCAGGTTCCTTGCAGACGAACAGAGGATGATCGCAACTTTCAGCTCCGTATTAACTTTTTATCCTCTTTCTCCTCCTCCTGCTGCTGCTTGTCCTCATTCTCACTCTGCCTCCTCCCCCTTTGCTTCTTCCTGTCTTCCTCCTCCTCCTCCTCCTCCTCCTCCTCGCCCCTCTCCAGGTCGTGATGGAGGGTTTCTTCGTGCACGGCACCAGAGGACACATCTGGATCGACAACATCCACATGAGCTCCAGCTCGCCTCTGAAGGAATGCACACGTAAGTTACACACACACACACACACAAACACACACACACACACACCGTGAGAACATGAACACACACGACCTTTTTGACCCCGGCAGCATCTTTTCATACTCATCACCCCCCTCTTCCTCCTCCTCCTCCTCCTCCTCCTCTTCCTCCCACTCGCCCTCCAACGTTTCCACCGAGTGACGAGATGAAAGGAGGGAGGAGAGGGAGGGACAGCGTTTACTCCTCCACAAAAGAAGAAGAAGAAGAAGAAGAAAGGGTAGAAGAATAGGAAAACTAGGCCATAAAGGCCCCGTGGGCCCCGGCGATGCTAATCTATGTTTCATTAGATTTCTCCTCTTCTTCCTCTTCCCTCCGTCTCTCCTGCTCTCTCACTCTTCCGTCGTATTTGTAAACAGTTTTTTTTTTTTTTTTCCGAGCCGTCAAAGGGAATTACTAGACAGGCTGTTTCCCGGGAAAGTTTTTTTTCCGGGCGCCTGGTGCGAGCCGAGCTGAGCCGAGCCGATCCGATCCGAGCGGCGGCGGCGCCGTAATCTGGCCCGAGCAGGGGCTTCGGAGAGGGTCTTAACCAGATCAGAGCCAAAAACCTGCTGACTGACATCCAGCCAGCTCTGGAGCTGGACCACAGAGGAGAGCAGGCGGAGTGTGTGTGTGTGTGTTTGTGTGTGTGTGTGTGTGTCATGAGAGTCCTGGGAGAGTCTGAGCAGCACAGCAGCTCGGAAGGAACAAAGATGACAGACAATCCCCTCCTCAAGCCGCCACGCTGCTCTTCCTCCTTCCTCCTCCTCCTCCTCCTGCTTCCTCCTTCCTCCTCCACCTTCGCCACTCCCAGAGCATGCTGGGATGCTGCTTATCACCCTCCACAGTTGAGTTTCTTCACAGTACGTTGGCGTTGCCGCCAAAAGGCGGCTGCTCCCATGTCGACTTCCCTCTTTCTTTCTTTCTTTCCCTCTCTCCCACACACACACACTCACACACGCACGTACACACACACACACACACACACTCCAGGTCTTTGTGTTTGCATTCCAGGCAGTCAGAGTGAAGGTTCTGCTCTGGTTTGACTGGACTCCGCAGATAAACAACTTGAAATGTGTGAACTTTGCGGACGGGCACGTCGGCGTCGCCCCGCGCTCGCCCGGCTCACTCTCCTCACACACAATGCGCCCTGTTTGAAATCGCACTCTGGCGCCGGCGCCCAGTAAATGCCATAATTCATGTGAGCCGTCTGAGGAATTAACTTAAATTTCCTCAGGAGGAGCTTGATAGTCTTGTGACATTTGTTTGACATTTGGCTGACTTTTCGCTCATATTTAAAGTTATCTAAGCTCTCTCTCTCTCTCTCTCTCTCTCTCTCTCTCTCTGCTTCCCTGTGTCCTCGCAGAACCCTTCGCCGCCTTCTCTCCGGAAAATCCAGGTGAGTTCCACTTTGGCGTCGCCCCCTCTCCGGTCTTGCTTCCTGCCCGTTGGTTTTTTGCACTAGCCTGGGTTTTTTTGCTTGGTGGCATAAAAGGTGTCTCAACCACTTAGAAGAGCTGTGTGACTCAAAATTAACATTTTTTTTTTTTTGTAAAGCACAATCAAGCATCGAAAGACTAAACAGATGTTCCAGAGTTGAAAATCCAAATGATGGCAGTAACTTCTCGCTGCACATCGGCGGAAACAAAAAAAAAAAGCAAACTGCGTGCAAGGCGAGGCAAGAACACCTCGGATATGTGAAAGAAAAGCTCCATATTGTGAGTTCCGGGCTGCCTGACGCAGCCTGAAGGGTTTTAAATAACTGTCTGCCTCATGAAAAATACTGAGAGCGTCCGGGGGGAGACCCGGGGAGATTGATGTTAGTGTTTTGGCATCTCATAACGCCGTCCAATAAGATAAGAGCCCGCTGGTTTCAGTACCGGTGCGATGTGTGCTGCAATTCTGCGGCTTTTCTGCTCCCGTGCCTTCCCACACACGCGCACACACACACACACGCACATGCAGAGTGTCTAACCTTTGACAAACACACACATTAATATCGCCAGCATCCCCAGCGAAACGCAATCAGATAGAGTGACTGAGCAGCGAGGAGCCCGGGCGTCCGCCGCTCTGCTCCCCGGCTCGGCTCCGTCTAATGAGTGTGTGGCAGTGTGAAGTAGCAGCCGCGACGCGCCATTTCCCTCCGTAATTATGTGACACGGTCCAGAAATCAGGATGTATTCAGCCCCGCTCGGTGCGACACGCTCCACGCAGCCCCTCCACGTCCCGTTTGGAACCGACACGCCGCCTCCATTTTTTTTTTCTTTTTCCCCGATTCCCGCTATCCTCGGGGGTTTTGTCGTAGCAGGCTTGGATGCAAGAGTAGAAGCTTCTTGGAAGCTGCTTAGTAGGTTCTTACCAAGAATTTGAGAAGAGGAGGCGGGGGGGGGGTTGAAGCCAGGGGCGGCAGTGCAGAGGATCTGTGGAGATAGTCTCCAAGGAGACGGCGCTTGGCTGGAGGAGGAGAGGACTGGCCAGGAGGAGGATGCATGACAAAAAGGAAAAAAAAAGAAAAAAAAGAAAAAGGAAACAGGATAAATTATGTACTCAAAAGAAATCTGCCAACCTGAGCCAGCGAAATAACAAATCCCAGTCCAAACGGAGCTCGGAGAGAGCCGTGGAACATTGGATTCCCATGTGGCGTCCGACTGATTCTTGCATGGTTGTGAGGAGAGATCAGGAGGCGGTTTGTGACTTCCGACGGCAGGAAGAGGAAGCCCCTTAATTCAATGTGTGTGAGTTGCTTTTTTTTTTTTTTAACTAATTATTTTGGCGTTTGTTTCACACCAAGTAATTTCATTGGAGCTTTGCGGGGAGAGAAAAAAAAAAAATTAATTACACCGCATTTTATTGGAGCCTTGATTGGACTAATTTCAAACCAAATCCCTCGATGATCTTGGTGTGAAAACTTGTCCTCCAACTGCAACCCAAATGGATGTCTTTCCTTTTCTTCTTTTTTTTTTTTTTAATTTCTGGGCCGTGAAGATGAATTTTCTTTTTTTTTTTTTTTGCATCCGGCATGCTTGTGCATGCTCGTATGAGGTGCACGCCTGCTGCTCGGAAAACAGGAAGTAGAAAATAAACAAGTGCCACTCCTCTCTTTTCCCGCTGGACAATCATTCTGTATCTCTCCACCAGGGGGAGGCGTTCCTGTGCCTCCCTTGCCCATCCACTGGTATTACATTATGGCCGCCGGCGGCGCCCTCCTCCTCCTGGCCGTGGCCATCTTGGTCAGAGCCCTCTGTTGCTGTCGACAACACCTGGCCACCAAGAAGAGCCAGCTGTCGGTGGCCTACCACAGCTCCTCGCAGTGCTTCCAGTACTCTAACTGGTCGTCCAGTATGGCCGCCCCAGGGGTGGAGCCGGTCCTGACCGTGAGGCTGGACAGCCGGGACCGCCACCGGACCCTCTGCTAGAGACAGATCCTTTGCTGTGGCCGCCCCCCCCCCCCCCTGCTCCTCCTGGACGTGGCTTCGGTTGGTGCTTTTCTCCCCCGTTTCGTGAAGGAGTTTTGCTGTTGACATTTCACACTGCGCTGCTCCCGACGAGAGGACTGGAGTCTGAGTAAGTTATTTATCCGAACAGCTCGGTTCGGACCATTGAGCGCCGTCTGGCTCGTCAGAACACCCCCCTCCCCGGCGGTCCTCCTGGAATGACCCCAGCACGGACATGTGGGGGCGGAGCCAGTTCTGCCGCCAGAGCCAGCCCGAGCTGCCAAACCGCAAGGCTCAAACAAGACCCCAGAGACACCAGCGGCTCCGAGAGAGGAGAAAACTGTTAGGCTGAGAGGGATTCCGTGTGCTCGCCGCGGAAGCGCTCCGGCCGGCGCCGCCAAACACAAAGCTCCCGGTATCTCTGTAACAACGACACAGGTTAGCTGCGATACGAGTCGTGCCAATAGCGAGGGTGCTGCAACTTCAGAGAGCGAGAGAGAGAAAAAAAAAAAAAAATGTTTCCATTGTCCTTCTTCAACAAAGCATGTGCACATTTAAAAACGGAGGAATGCAAATCCATCATACTTAAAGTCCTGCATCAGAAAATGGAGATAAGCAGCTGGTTTGATTGAACGTCTCGTCTCCTCCTGATAAAGGCGTCAGCCGGTGATGGATGCAGCCGTCTTCAGTGTTTAGTGTTTCATCTTGATTCTCTGTTGTAATAAAGCACGTTGTTCCACCCCCACCCACGCTCCACGCCACCCACCGCCGTTGTTCCCCCGCGCCTTTGATGAAAGCCCAGCCGGGCCCCGTCCCTGTTTTTGGGTGCGAATGCGCGCTTGTTGTTGTTTTCCGGCGTGTAAATAGACACATCTGTCCGCCGCCGCTCCTCCCTTCTGTGATTTATGCTCCTACACGTCCCACAATGCAGCTGGAAGCCATAAGCCGGGTGTGTTTTGCTGTACATGCGCTGCCTTGACGACGTTCCGGGATGTTATGGAAACCAGAGCAGAGCTACCAGCGACGGATGGTTTTTTTCCCTTCAGTGCCATACGACGCCAGCGTAAAATAAGTCACAGCTAATGCCGCTCTCGCTGATATCCAACTGAAATAATGTTTTCTTAAAATTGAACCCCTCAAACACGTGACCGAGATGGACGAATTGGCGGCGGTTCCCCTCATCAGTCAGAGCGGAAGTGGCCGGGTTTGACGCCGGCCGGCTTCAGCAGCTCGCGCCGGATGAAATCGCGGGTCGTCAGTCTGCGGCTCAACGGGCCGTGCGTCCCCGGGTCCGTCGCAGCTGCAGGAATCCATCAGCCGCCGGCCCACAGCTCAGCAGAAAGCACCTCCATTTGTTGTCATAATTTAGAAGCTGCACTTTTCTGTCAAGTGTGTGTGAGTGTGTGTGTGGAGTTGGAGTGGGGGTGTTTTCTGGCACGAGCTCGCGATGTGCTTTTAAATCAACTTTGGGAGGAAGGATTGGACGCCCGACTTGATCCATCTCGACACCATTAACGCTCCAAGCCTGTAATAGTTGTAATTAGTTAATGGACAGATAACATTTATTAAGGCTGCGGTAAGCACTTCTCCCTCCGATCCGCCACACCTCCGCCGCCGCCGCCACCCCGCCCCGCGGCCCGCCAGCTCCCGTCGCCCTGGAAACAGTATTAATAATGCCATTGGCCATCAAAGACCTCCAGATCTGGACGTGTGCCTTGCCAAGCAGTTACTCCCACTCCTGAATGCTTGCCAAGAGCAGCCAGCGCAGACACACACACACAAACACACACACACACACACACACACAGTGAAAAAGAAAACTCATCTGAAGTATAAGTACACTTGAGCCATCGGGCTGGTCTGAAGTGCTGCAGCTCATCGCCACTTTTTTGCCACACTTGTAATCTTCCAATTCAGACACTCGCATACATATCAATTTTCGGCTGGCGGCGTTCGCCGAGGGCGCCGCCGCCAGCCACAAGCACTACTTAAGCACTGATATTTGTTCCCATTAATTTGGTTTTCTTTTGGACGGTCTGATCCACCACTCTTAAACCGGACGGTGTAATCGTGTCGGTGATTGTGATTCTGGCGGGTGATGTTCACTGTTTGCCGATGACATGTTTGCATTTTTATTTACACAGAATGAGCAGTCTTATACCGTCCCATGTGATGACTGTGTGTTTGACAGGAATGTATCTTAATGACCTTTCTCTATTAATAAAGTCATATTTTTCTATTATTAACTTGTGTGTTTTGAGTGGATGTCACATCGCCGATGATCCGAATCAGCACCGGCGAATTCAAAGCCGTTCTCAGTGTCCAGTGGGTTATTTATCGCTGCAGGCTTTCTAAATGCTGCCGCACGTTTTATGACCACCTGATGATTGTTGGCAGTGTGGAAGACTCTGAATTAGAGCTGTCAGATGTTTCATCACGCCATTAATGATATTAGAGGACCAGTGTCTTCCTCTACTTGGCACTGGGATTAGAAATTGGCTGTTTGTAATATAAAAGTAATCAATAAAATAAGGGATATTAGCAAATTCGCCACCAACTGGGAGGAAGAAACTCCAGATTCCAACACCGAAAGGGAATAAAGTTTGCATTATCTACTTATTTTATACGTACTGTCGCTTTAAAGCCAGTCTTTCCTCTGCTTCTCTTCTCCAACAGTCAAGAGACCCACCGACTTCGGCGACGGTCGGCTTTTCAGCGACAGAGACGCGCTGGGCGGAGGTAAAGCTCACCGCGCTGTTATTCAAACGTCTCCTGAATCAAGTTTTGAAATGTCGGGTGCGTTTGTTTACCCTCTCCCTCCCGCCGTCCGGCAGGTCTGCAGTTCCCCGAGTGGAGCACGGCGTCTCCGTCGTCGGACCCTCCGGTGACGCGGGTCTCGGAGAAGGACAACTCGTGGCTCTACACCCTGGACCCCATCCTGGTGACCATCATCGTCATGAGCTCCCTGGGCGTCCTGCTGGGGGCGGTGTGCGCCGGCCTCCTCCTCTACTGCACCTGCTCCTACAGCGGCCTGTCGTCGCGCTCCTCCACCACCCTGGAGAACTACAACTTCGAACTGTACGACGGCCTCAAGCACAAGGTCAAACTCAACCAGCAGCGCTGCTGCACCGAGGCGTGAGGGCGGCGCCGCCGCCGCCGCCGGAAACCCAGCGAGAGACAGAGCCATTTTTTTGTGAAAACCTCTCACTATTTGCATCCTCTCCCCCAGTTCACTTTAGTGTCAGTATACTTCCTTGGTGGTGCAGATCCCAGGACGCAGGGGCCGTGAGAAAGCCGCATTTTAGCTGTTTCTCTTAGAAACATGTGGCACAGACCAGTATTGGTAGTTTTTTTTTCTTTTGTTTGTGTGGTCACAGAACCAGTAAGCGAAACACTGAGGGTTGCTACAAGACGGACTGTTCTTCAGGGGATGTTAGGCCTCAAAAAAAAAAAAAACAAATATCTACACATATCAATTCCAGATCCCTGGTCCGCCGAAACAGAAGTGTTTATAAATGCATCTTAGATTTTGTAAGAGGTCTACTTTTGAAACCGGGTACCGTAAACTACACGGAGCGCCGAGACACATGGCGTTGGGACGGTGGTAGGTTAGGAACGTGCTTAGAAAGCGTCTCTTATTTTTATTTTCTGATCACATGTGAACACAGTGGCCTAGAAGTTAGCTCCTTTGTGTCCGCTCCACCGCAGACCCCGCTGCCTGTCGAGCCTCAGTTATCCTCTCAGTTCCTGCCGGTCTGCGGCATTTTAGTCACCGACGTCCCCTGAGTTTTGTCTTTTCTGCTCAGTCACTCCCTTTTCTGTTTTCGTGTTTTGGGTTTCTGGCCTGTGGCGCCGGGTAGGTTTGAAAAAACAAGGCGAAGAAAGCGTATGTGTTTAGAGGTGAGGGGAGGGCCCGGGCGGGGGGGGTATTTTAACATTTCTTTTAATGACAGAGAGAAGTTATTGTTAGATTTAGTTGTTGCTGGTTCCCGTCAAAGAGAAGGTCATGTTTACATTGTGGTTGATGCAGAAAGGTCAGGGAGCGTTGGTCGGTGCAACCTATGGATTGCTGCTGAGGGCAGAGACTGAACCACTGTAGAGAGAGAGAGACAAAGAGAGGGTGAGAGGGGCGCTGTGCTCCAGTCCAAAAACAGAAAAGAAAAGAACTCCCCCCCCCCCTCCTCCTCGGACAGGATCAACAGCTCTTCTCCGTCCACTGCCTGTGTGTCCGGACGCACAGCTAGCCTTAAACTGTCGGTGGAAAAGTTGGAAAAAAAGGAATGTTGAGGCGACGCCGAGACGAGAGAGGAGGACTGCATCTCTGTCTCAGCGAAATGTGGACCTCAAAAGCCATGATTTAAAGGACCTACCCCCCCTCCTCCCCGTCCTGCTCACACTTCACACCAACCCCAGTCAACCCACAGGCTACTTTCTGGCCTAACTCGTGATTTTTTTTTTTTTCCTTCTGGGGTTCTCGCACAAACAAGACGAGCGTTTTTCTTCTTTTATTTTTTTCGGGAGGGAGTCCGAAGAGTTCTCGTCGCGCTCCGACTGGACTCACGATCCATGAGAAAGAGAGGGAGCGGGAGGAAGCGTCCCACGGTTCCCTCCCGTGCACACGAGCATCCACACACTCCACTTGTATATACAGATGTATATACAGAACGCGAGTGCAGTTCCCGCTCTCGGAGACGTTGGGCGCGCTCGCACACACACTGAAAGATCCAACAAATGAAGGGAACCCTGGCTTCTGCCGAGAGGCGTGTAGAATCGAGACCCTGAAGTCCCTGAAACGGCGTGAACGCGCCGCACATATGCACTCCACATTTCACCGCACCCCCCCCCCCCCATTCGCCACGCTCGCCGTCCCTCTCCTCGGAGGCCCTCATCTCTGGACCCCACTGACTCTCTTCGAAGTGCCTTGGAGCCTCGGGGATCCAGCTTTGCCTTTGGAGCCGAAATCGGACGCGCCAATTTGACGCTGACAGTGGCGGCACGGCGCCCCCTTCTGTCCGGGAGGACCAAAACAAACACAAGAGGACAGGATCCCCCCCCCCCGTTTCGCACTGCTAGGACTGCTGTTGATGTTGTTTTAAAGGGGGTCTTTGTACAGAAATGCTCTTTTTATGATTGTTATTATAATTATTGTTATGATTATTTAATAAAGGATTTATACCATACAGCGAGGAGGCCTGGCCGAGACGTTATTTATTGTTATCCGGCGAGGAAAACACAGATTGCCCGAGCGCCCCTGCTGCGCGCTGGCATTCCTACAATGGTTAAAGCCTTCCTGTGCAATTACCCGCAGACTCCATCTGAGACTCGGAGCCAAACTTTCACTTTTAATTGCAGAAGGAAGACACGCGGGGACTCGAACACACACAAACTCCCGTCTCCCTGTCACACACACACACACACACACATAACGCTGTGTTGTCGGCCTGCTACACTTGGCCTCTAATCTCCCCATGATGTCCCATTAGTCTGGACCTCTGGTGGCCCTCATTTAGGAGCTCCAACATCAAAGCTTTGAAGTGCTCGCCGTCTCAGCCACACACACACACACTGCGACTCACAGAGTGCACATGCAATTACTGTGTTTCTCTTTTGTACAGCTTGCTGACTCTCCCACACACGGTTCCATTTATCCATGTAAGCTTTCTTCACCTAAATGCAAATCCTGTCAGCAAACACGGCACCGAGCTTCAGATCCTGACTGATATCTTGGACGCTTCCCGTTCAGGCCCCAAGGCAAGTACAAAAAAAAAAAAAAACACGTTTTCTGGCTTGTGGTGATTTTTTACAGACATGATTTGGAACAAAAAGGAAAGTGTCCAAGTTAATGTTGCATCTCCACGCTCGCTGAAATGCGTCTTTCCCCCCACTGGATCGCTCCGTCTTCACTGGTTGTTAATTACAGCGGCATTAAACACAAGTTTGAGCGGCGAGGCGATGAGCCTGCAGGTACGGCATTTCTGAGCGCCGGCGCCGTGGCGGCGATGGCAGGAGCTGTTAGCACGCTCCGGTCCGTGACATAGCGGGCCAATTACCATTCGTAGGAGAAAAAAATCCAAAAAAAAAAAAAGAAAACAGAGACAATCCCCAGTCCACCGGAGGAGTGCGATGCCATCTGCTCACAGGTTTGATTGATCCCGGCAGAACAGTCACGACCACATCACAGGAATGAACGCCGACAGGAAATTACCAAAGGAGCCAGATTGTCATTGTTCCGTACCGCCTCTTGTTTTCACAACCAAATTATTCTCAATTTTTTTTTCTTCTCCTCCCCGAGAGAGAGTGTGTGTGTGTGTGTGTGTGTGTGTGAGTGTTACCCGAATGTTGTTTTTCTAAGTTTTTTATCAGCCGGCGGCGGCACACGGCGGGGGCCCTGTCCTTTAGCCATCACTTCAGAGGGCCTCGCTCGCCTCTGAAGCCGAGGCGGCCTTCAAAGAAAGAAAGCTCTGGCGCCCTGAAAGCCGATAGGCCAGATTGTGGAGGGAGCGCATTTAAGGGTCGCGCGACAGGAAGTGAGTGAAACACACAGCTAATTAATCTGGGGATTACGTAAAGCGAGACGGAGGAGCCGGGGGGGGAGACGTACGGGAAGAGTATTAGTCATCACAGTCCTGTTTGGTCTTCCGACTCAGTGGCTGGAATTCAAAACGCCCACAACAAACTTCCTCAAAGCTTACAGCAACTTCTGACGGTAAATCCCATTCAGCTGCTCGGCTAAAGTGCTAAATTTCCTGTTAGAGTGTCCGTGAGACCAGATTCCTGCGGCTCCGGACTGGACAAGGTGACATGAAGGACAAACGGATGGAAACACTCCAGACCAGCAGGTGGCAGCAATCGTCCTGAAACAGGAGAAGAAGCACCAGCCAGAGCCGAATCTCTCCGTGACCGGCAGGCGTTTTTCAGCATCCTGCAGTTAAATGTTGGGCGCGCTGCTCTCGCTCACCTGATTCAAATTAGGCTCTCATTACCAGGCTTGTGCAGAGTTCGGGGAACAGCCCGTGCATGTGAATCAGGTGCGCAGGGGAAACATCTGAAGCGGCGCTGTGCTGCAGAGCCGTTTGAAGGCCGGAACAGAGCAGCTCCGCAGTGGCTTTCCTCAGGTGGCAGCTCTTTACCTTATTGCGCCGAGACTCGTCGCCGCTTCCGAAGCGAGGTAAAGACCTGGTTCAGTCGGGGTTACACGCAGTCAAAATGGCGCACGACGCCTTTTGAAAAACAGCTTTTTTGATTTCGCCATGCAGAATATTAATAGAACAGGATTCCACCCTCCCAAGAGCGATTCGGAAATCACAAATTCCAGATTTCAAAAATCCTCCGTATCCTCCTCCCCGCGCCTTCAGTGGCAGTCTGAAGACGGGAACCACCTGAGACTAAACCTTACATCTCTTTCAACTGCATCCAAGGCGCTGTCAGAGGCTGCGGCGGCGATGCATGCGCCGACTGACAGACAGCGAGCGAGCGCACATTTTTAGATGCGTTTTCATGCCACGCCGCCGCGCACCCACATCCCCGTGGTCTTGCTGGGAAGGGGGCCCAGATAATCTTGTCGGGCCTGCCAGCAATTCAAAGCACCTATATGGGTCAGCGTGGGGGGGGGGGGGCCCTGCCAGTGACGACAACTGGCAAAGTCTGAGCTCGATAGGAAGACGCCGAGGCAGTTTCGGGGTTGCCGGTTCTGTTTTCGCCCGGCTTGCGGTGCTTTCTCCATCGGAGGAAGCGTCCGATCTCAAGACCCTGACCCTCAGCGGCGGGCGGCGCTGAGGCCACCTGTCGGCGCCGCTGAATGTGCTGCGTTCACAGTCACCGCTGCCCTATATAGCCCGGGAAACTTGTTATCGGGCGCGGCGGGAGGCCTCTCTCGGGGCGCCGCGGCCATCTGTCGGGGGCTGGGGCTGAGTGGAGGCGCTGCCGTTCGAGTCCAGTAAAAACCCAGACTTCCACCAAGAAATTCTTCCTCTTTACGACCCGTGTCCAGAAACAGGTGCTTTCCATTAAGACGAAGCTCAGTTCTGTTTGAGACGGGAAATGGATCCTCTGATCTGTTTCCTTTGCTTTGATATTTTATTAAAATTAGCATATTTGCTTTGCAAGTGGAAAAATCTGTCATTCTTTCATGATGAGCCCGCATTTTTGGATTGAATTCAGCTTCCGTTGGTTCTAAAAAAAACCGATTTGCTTCTTCTGCTCACAGCAAAAAAAAAAAATCTTCCCACACAAATACAAATATATGCTATAAACCAGGGGTGTCAAACATAAGGCCCGTGAGGAAAAAAAACGGGCCTGGAAGAGGCTCTAACCCGGCCGACCAAACCACCAAGAAATGTGAAAAATGTCCATTTTCCCAGTGAGAAAGGGCTGTGTGTTTCCCTGACCTGAACCGTGTTTGACAGTCCTGCTGCAGACAGTTTACTCCTGTTTACTTCTGTGTCTTTTAACCTCCCCAGAAGAAAGACTGCAGCTGCTGTTTGGATTCTCTGCAGGAGACACTTGATCTGGACTTTTTAATCCACAAACCCCTGCTCTTTAAACGCCGGGCTGTAAGGCTCGGCGCTCCGGTCTGGGTGGTTCAGTTTTCAACATTTTTACCTTTCCAATTGTGTCTGCTCCACATTTGCATAAATAAAACAGCTCGGTCTAAAAATGAGGGATTAGCGGAAAGATTTGATTCTCAAAACAGATCAAATGAGTTCAGCGAGACCTTGATCAGAGTCAGAGTCAACTCTCCCACCTGAAAGCGAAGCAGCTAAAAATGTATCTGTCAGTCAGAGGGAAGCGGTTAGCCGAGCCGCCGCGGCTGACAGCTCGTCAGATCTCGGCTCCCTCGGACAAAACATCTCCGAGCTCCTGTAATAATGCGTTTTCGGCGCCGCCGACAAGTCCTCGCTCCGCGTCTGTCAAAGCATCTGAGCCGCTCGGCCCGCGATCATCCGAGGAACCGGTCGCAGTTTTTTTTCAGAAATTTCAGAAACAAGCAAATCAACAGCGGCGCTGGCTCACGCTCGCCGTCATTGTGGAGGTAAGAAAGACTGAAACCAAGACGTGGAGAATCATCCGGATGCGGCGAGTCTGTCGTGAAAAAGCCGCTCCCCCCGCTTCAGTTTTTTTTTTGGAGTAATTGAAATGGCCTTCTCATAACTTTCTCCTTAAATTAGGCTCTTTTTCCTCCCCCCATCATGTATTCCATTGAGGCGGTAATCAAATTCAATTGCACTCTGAGACCCATCTGTTGCAAAATAATTGACGATTCCACCCTTCAAAAACACACACACACACACACACAAAAAAAAAAACAACAACCTCCCCAGTCTCCTCGGCCCGCGCATAAATCTCCTCATCTGAATCAAATTAGCTCCACGGGTAACGTGTGTTTACCAAGCCGGCTTTGTTCGGCGCTCGCTCTTTGATGGAGGCGGACAATGCCACGTGATTTCCGCAGAAATGGAGCCGTAAATTTAAAAAAAAAAAAAAAAAAAACGCGAGATGCGGCAGGCGGGACACATTTCTGCCGTTTGAAGTCTCGGATTAAACCCTTCGGAGGCCGCAAACGTTGGGAAAATGAACATTTTCGAGATGAAATGTGCTCGCAGAACGTGTCGTTCAACTCTTTGGTGTGCGTTTGTGGCGTCTGCATGTTCTCCCTGAGCATGCAGTGATGAACTGTCTTTAAAAGCAAAAATGCATGAATTGTCTCTAGTTTGTAGTTGTTTTGTTTTTTCATGATTTGATCACGAGCGGCGTGGCACCGGGAGATTATGCAGCAGCGAGGCCGGGGCGGGAGTGGAGCCTCCGGAGGCGGGATGGAGCTCCGCGCTCTCTGCATACCCTCGATCCTCTGAGTGGGCCGCCGCCGCCGGCTCGGGTTATATTTTATGCCTTGTAGGAGGTGGAAATTGCGCGCGCGTGTGTGTGTGAGAGAGAGAGACGGTAATGTGGCGACATCCTTCTCTCCGCCGCGGCTGTGTGCCGCCGTGCCCTGAGTAACTGCACCCCGGAGGAAAGCGGATTTTCAACCTCATTCATGTGTGCTGAGCTCCGGTTAAACATCATTCAAACCGCCGACTTAGCAATCCCCGTCTCTCTCGCTCTGTCTCTCACCACACACACACCGACACACACACCACACACACACACTGGTAGATCCACGGGAGGTTTGCAGAGAGTGTTTTGGAGATTTATCTGTGCACATTCCTGCCGCTGTACTGTTTTTCTTGCTGAATTTATATCGCGGAGTGAATCTCGGAGTGAGACCGCCGCGCTCCCACAAGCCGGAGCCCCGATACCTCCGAAGACGGTAAAACGGTGTGCAAATAGAACAATTGTTCAGCGTATAACCAAACCGGAGGAGGGAGGAAAAAGTGGAGACATAACAGCATCGGGCCACTGGGGCTCGAGCTCCGAGTGGAGTAAACACATCGGAGTTGAATAAGCAAAGCCACACAAAGGGCCTTCCTCCCATGACCAGGGCCACACAGCGAGCCCGTTTCCACAAGAACAACAAACAGGCGCCCGAAACCCGGCGCCGCAGGCCTCGAATCAATGTCCCCGCTCCGTTTCTGACTTGGCGTCATCGCGGGATTATTTGTAACAGTAATAACCCTCTGAGGATGACGCCTGGGGAGGGAGCGGCACCTGCACCCCCTCCCAGAGGCGGCCCGCTGACTTCTGGGTGTGTAAAACTACAAACTACCGCTGGCGTGTGTGTGTGTGTGTGTGTGTGTGTGTTATTGTTTGCATGTACAGACCTGAGCGTGCGCAGGTTCAACTCCCCAGTGCCCTCCCGCCCGGGCTCTGCTCTGCGCTTTTGACTTCCCTCACCTTGCGTTGTCATGGAAACGCGAGCAGCTGCAGGTGCAGCATCAGCACGGGCGGAGAGGAGGACGGCGTTCGCCCCCCCCCCCGGACGGCACGCCATGCTGGACACGCCGGAAGGTCGGCAGGTCAGAGGTCAGGCTCGGGACGACTGCCAAGGCCGGGAGAGACTTTACCGTAAGAAGAACGGCTCCTGCAACTCACGCACGTGAAGCGTGTTTCTGATTCAGCTGTAGCGTCTGGTGTGAGGGGCAAGTAACACAAAACACACACACACCTGCTGCACAGCGGCTCCGCCTCCTCGTCCCTCCAGGACGGAGCGTCGCACACACACACACACACACACACACACACACACACACACACACTTCCGCTTCTTTAAATGCTTCCCGCTCCATACGCCATTGTTCAAACTCGTTAGCGGTAAATCACGCGAACTGTGCATTCACGTCTGTGTGTACCGGGCGTGGTGCATGCTGGGAGTGGGGCTGCTGCTCACTGTGATCCGGCGGCTCAGATCTGCATACGTGTGCATGTTATATTCTCACTTTTTATGGACACCGCCGTCACCCTGTAGAAACCGTTAGAAACTGTTAGAAATCCGTTTATTTGACAGATTTTCTGTCATTAACACCGAACTCTTGATTAAAAGCAAGTCCTCCAGTCTCCGGGGATGAAGCCCGCTCCGCTGGGATCAGGTCTGCTCCTTCCTGTCAGGTGTGATCAGCCACAGATTGTCGACGTCGTCTCACCGGCTGAGAAGATTTCCCGCCTCGCGTTTCGAAGGGCTCCAGTCAACTTTCGATAGCAGTCGGCAGCTTTTAGAAACCACGGATCCACAGGGGAGCCGGGGGGGGGGGGGGGGGGGGGGGGGGGGGGGGGGGGGGGGGGGGTCGGGTGGAGGTAATGGCAGGCTGGAGTGGGCTGAGAGGAGATGGGTGTGGCGTCACTTGAGTGCTTCTTACTTTTCACGATGACGGGGCCCACAGAGCCAGATTTCTTCATTTCTGTGTCTTCGGCTTCGACCGTTGATGATTTGTTCAGAAGAAGCCAAGAGGAGCCAAATACTCCGAACGATTCAAATAAAGTGTAGAGGCGTGAGAATAACGGCTCGCATCTGCAGTTCTGTGAAGCCGAGCTGTTACCGACGAGGATCTGAACGCTTCTAATCAGCATCAACAGGCCGCCCGCCCTTGAAACGCCGTCTGTTTGCATTCGCAGGGCTTCCCGACATGCTCGCGCTGACCCACTGCTCTATTTCCACAGGCTTCGATGGAAACTGTGTGCGATTTAATCACATTGCTGCGAGAAAGCAAACTCTCCGGTGTAATGAGGATGACCTTGTTCCTTGAGCGGGTATTTACAGTTCAGGAGCCTCGGTGTATCAGCTGATGACGACTCGCTTCCTCAGACTCGACTGTTTCACCGTTTCTTTTCCCTCAGGGGTGTTTTACTTCAGCCGTCGCAGCTGAAGTGGCAGGCGGGCTTTATTCGGGGGCAGACGTTCGTTTTGAGTTGTTCCATCAGAGCGCGATCGCGTGTCAGGTGAAGCGGAGGCAGACGAACTCAGGAGCTGCAGGGAACCGAAGACAGAGAAATTCAATTTAGTCCCTGTAACATCACACACAATTCATGATTTCAAGTGAATTTTAGATGTTTTCATCAGTGATTCGGTGTAAAACTGGGTTTTCATAGACAATAGTGGTGTCCGATTTGCTTTTCTTCCAGGGTTAAAAATGTGTGTAATTAATTTCATTATTTCTACAGTTTTGTAACTTTGATTGTAGTGTGAAACTTAATATTTCTAATGGTGTTACATACATGACTCCTCACATTCTGCCCAGTTTCATCCTGAGTGTGCCGGAATAACCTTCAGTTTGAAACTTTATCGCTGTTCTTTTCTGTGTTGCAGAGTGTATATGATGGAAACGTCTAGATGTTTGCAAAAAAAAAACCAAATAATTACACCAGAAAATGATCCCGGATTCAACATGAATCCATGCTAATGGAATCTCTTGGTGCCAAATACAGTGAATGTCCAGAAAACACAATCCAGAGCCCAGAAATCTGTGTCCTCTTTCAGATTTTGACCTTCCGTGATTTTGTCAGGCCGTGTTGAAGCCTCTTGCGGGCCAGTTTTGGTCCGCGGGCTTTATGATGGACACCCCTACTCTATACTGTACTTTTGACTGCAAAACTTCACGGCTGATATTTTTAAATGTACTGTCAAGTTAGGTACTTGGGATTTATTACATTGTCATATATATTTTTTCAGTAAAAAAAACCCAAAAAAACTCAAATCTTTATTGTACACTATCGTTTTGACTATATAATATTAAAATATTTGGAAGCACTTTACTTGAAGCACCCCTGTAAAACACATTTTTAAGTACATTATAGCACTGTATAACTATAGTTACAGACACTCAGAAATGACCACAATGCTTTCTAACATCAGGACCGAACCCTAACCCTGTGCTGTAGAGCGGGTTATAAAGCATTATGATCTTTTATGAGTGTTTATAACTACTTATAATGTGTTCTACCGGGTGCTTCAAGTAAAGCACCAAATATTTTGTATTCAGATTTTTCAGGAAGTAAAGAGGCAGAATGGTAGGATCTGTTTAACTGAGGATGAGGATGAAAATCTGTTAAAAAAAAATTACTCGCGCAATTATTTTCAGAGGGTGGCGATATAGTTTTGCTGTGAAAAGTGACTTGCTGTAATAGTTTGAACCACATGTGCATAATTTTCTGTGTTCACATACATTCCTGTTCACATGAGTCTGTTAGGCAACAGGATGAACACATGAACTCTGGGCAGGGATGTCTCTGAAGCGCTGTTTTTGTGTGTTTCCCAGTGTCAGTAGAATGAGGACTGAGAGGCTCAGAGTCTGCAGAGAGCAGAGGGACTTCCAGCTCTGCAGTAATGATAGAACTGGCCTCGTTTAGCATAAACATAATGTATCATACTGCAGGATTTCCTCTGTCGTGTTGCATTTTAAGGTAAACCTGCGAGTTCCCCTGGTCTGAGGTGTGATCCGCCCAGACTGAGAGAGTGATGGTGCAGGTTTGCTTCTTGTTTATCGTCGGGCCCAGGTGCAGGCTCGCCCCGTGGCCGTGGCTTTGGAGAGCGGCTGAAGGTCAGACGCCTCCACCTCACGACATTTGCAGCAGGCCGTCGGAGGGAGCGAGGGCCTGCGCTCGCTCATCAAGGGCTCCGTCGGCGGTGGGGGTGGCGGTGGCGGTGGAGGCTGTTCCTGGGCTTTCAGCCACGAATCCTCACCTGAAAACGCGGGACAGCGGAGAATCCTCGGCTGCGTCCGTCACTGCGCAGATCGAAGTGCAGTAACTAATGAAGCTGATGTGCGAGCAGTGATAAACTCTGCCGCGTCCCGTCATCGGGAAGGAAGGAGAAGCTCGGTGACAAGACTTTAACTCAGCCGCGTCGTTTTGAGGAGTAATCCAACGTGAGCGCTGGAAAGCCCGGCCGTTTACTAGAAGTCCAAAAATTCACACCCACGGCTGGTGCGAGCTCTTGAATTAGTCGTTCTGGTTTTAGATGATTTATTCATATTTATGCGTTGACAGGTCTGGATTTGCCCTGCAGACTTTTCCCCGTGTGGCGATTCTCCTCTTCCCTCTCTTGTCAGGACCATGTGCTCATTCGACCGTCTGAGAGCTGAGACTCGTCACTCTTCCTTCTGCCCTCCTCAGGAAGTCGTGTCTCACGTCTGCCCACAGGTCTGAGGGCTCTGGAGACTCGCTGCCGGGGGGTCCGGGGGTCGAGCCTCGGCCTCAGAGGAGCAGTGTGAAGCTCCGCGGGTCTCGTGGAGATCCTGACCGAGCGGAGAGCCTTTTCAAACCGCTCCCCGTCTGCAGGTCGCTGACCTCGCTCTCTGTGAAGCCTGCGCTCAGCCTTTTAAACGCTGTCGCCGGAAGAATACACACACACACACACACACACACACACACACACACACACACACACACACACGTCGCTTTTCATGTGTCCGTTAAGCAACTCGTGCGAACTAGAAGTGGGAGATCCACTCCAGCAGCACAGGGACCTGCAGCGCACGTCCAGGAAGTCCGCCCTGGCCTCGGCTGAAGGAGGCCGGAGCAGTCCTGGTTACCAAATGTTTAAAGCTCTCGTCCTTCACTGAATACTCACCGAGCGTTATCGATCACCTGTAGTCCTAATGAGATTGGACGAAGCGCGCCCAACACCGCCGATATTCTCTCCCCATTAAATCAGCAGGGTTGGATTGGCGTCCACATCCGTCTCGTCCCCGCCCGATTCCGTCCTCGCGCCGGGCGGCCCGCGCCACACAAAAGAGGCAGAGAGGAAGAATGAGAGGGAAGGCGGGATCGACGAGGAGAGGGCTAACAGGGCTCCGGCTGAGGCCGTCCGCGGAGGGCCGCACAAAAGAGGGGCGAGATGAGGCCGGTGATGGGCAGGCCGTCACATCCCGGGGGGGACAAAGGAGCCGGGCGGCGGGCGGCCGACAGACAGAAGGTCCATTTCCCCCCAACACAAAGGAGCCGGCCAGATGAAGCAGATTAGCACCTCTTTATGCCCATTGTGAAGCCTCTAAATGATAAGATTTACCCCCTTCTCCCCGCACACGCGCGCGTGTGTGTCTGTGTGTGTGTGTGTGTGTGTGTGTGTGTGCATCTATGTGTGTGAACTCAAGACATCACAAGCTCTTTAAGGGATTTTTTTTTTCTCTCGCTCCCTTTTGCACATCAGGATATGCTCCACATTTTTTATATTTTCTTATTTTCTCTCTACTTCCACAAGCAGGTACTCACACACACAAACACACACACACACACACACACACACACACACACACACGTACACGCACGTCCCTGAAGAGTCTTTTATTCGTCCTCACAGGTAGGACAGATGCGACAGCTGGCTTTTTGAGTCACTTCCCCTCTTTTGACTAAACCCTGAGTTTACAGTTTGAAGGGAGAAGCTTAAGTTAAACCGCTCGCTCCCTCCTCCCTGCATGACGCTACTGCTTTCTTCAGGAAATGAAACTTTAAAGTGAGAGGGGATCTTTCTGTTGGTAACTTATGGTGATGGAGCAGTGAAAACGCTCCTCCCTGTTCCCTCGCTGCACGTGAGGATGGTGAAGGTGCTTCTCTCACCTGCTCGTCAGGGGCCTGATGGGAATGTTGATTATACCTTTGCATATACTGCCATCTTGTGGTGATTTTGTAACATTTCAATCGTCCATCCAATTTCATCTGAATCCGTTGAAAACAGTTTCCTGTAACTTGTTCTTGAAATAAATATATAAGTCTTTGCTTCCGTTTGCTTTTTGAATGTCTTTTTGTTGTTTTTTCTATGTTGTTGCTTTTTTAATTCAATTTATCTATTATTTTTGACAACTGTCCTGCTTTACATGTTTTTTTGATGGTTGTTCGTCATGTTCGTTCAACATTTCTTTTGAACAGTATTTAATAGCGTTCTGCTTCATATCTGGGAATTCTGCATGAAGGAGGGGCAGCATTTATATATTAATAGAAATACGATTATTTTACATGTCAATCAGAGGAAGAAAAAGAACTGACGCACTGCAGAAAGTTGAAAAGTATATAAAGATTATTTTGAATATTTTCACATAATTCAATAAATGCTCTTTCCCCCCATTTGTGTGTAAATTTCTATTGAGATCTCTAGTAAAGTGCCTGTTGTTTAATGAAAACTATTTTCTCATGTTATACAGTAAAAACACGTAATAAAAAATAAAATACATAAATGAACGAAGATCAATTAAAAAGAATCAATTCAATTTTTGGGGGTATTTTTCTCATGTGTTTTAATGGCAGGTGAATGGTATCGTGACAAAGAAGAACAGGAAGAATAAAAAAGACAAAAATGAAGTACTCATGTAATTGGTGGAAGTAGTCTTTTAAGTCAGATATTTCAGGGTTTCCAAAAAACAAAAACAAAACAGGACATGTGCTGCATAAATCCATTAAATTATTATTCATAAAACACTTTACAAAATAGTTCATAGTGACAAGAGAGGTTTTGTCTCCTGAAACTTTCCACAGTAAACTCTGAACAGTTAAGCTGTGTGTGTGCGTGCGTGGCCGCGTGTCTGTCTGTCTGTGTCCAAACCCCTTTTAAATAAATTATAAATCTGTACACAATATACCATATACAGACATAAATCTACACCTATATACTTACATATTATACATAAACACAAATATATTGACAGTCACACCGATAAATTTGAAGTACGCCACGCACAGTAATCATCTGATTGATCATAAGTGATTTTATTTTGAAATATGCATTTATTCTCATGGAAAAAAAAAAAAAAATATCCCTACATTTGTTTTTTATTCACTGCAGTTTGTCACACCTGCAGTACCGCCCTCCTCCTTTAGAGGCGCTGTCTCCCAGGCTGCAGCACTGAGTGACGTTCGTTCAGACTGTTGCGTAAAGTGTAGATTGCAGAGTCATGGATGGCAGCGGCTGTTTAACATGCGCACACGCCACAAGGACGACTGCTGCCTTGGCGTGACTCCACACTCTCCGGAGTATAGTTATGACAGGAAACAGGCTCCGAATCGCTCGTCCTCTCGGATTTGGGTCAGTGTGTTGGTGCGGAGTCTCGGTCTGAAGCAGTGAGCGGAGGACGGCAGGAGGGAGCTAACGGCTAACTGCTAACAGCTGGTGTTCCTGCAGGGAGCTCTGTTATTGAGAGGAAGATATTCATTTAAAGGTTTCTGCAAACCTTCCCGGCGAATCAGGTTAGTGCTGTTTTATCTGCGTTCTCATTAGAGGCTGGTGAGCTGTTACAGGTGTGTTTATGGCGCTGTAAATGCAGCAAAACAAGTCTGGGTTTGTTGTAGGATCTTTTTTAAAAAAGTGTCTGTGCATTTTTTTCATTTGCACCTTGTCATGATTCCTCCTGCAGGTGCAGCCATGGCGTTTTCTACAGAGCTACTGTGAATCCAACTCCTCCATCTCCCGCACCTGGCTGGATGGAGGCATCTCCCCCTGCTTCTACTTCACCCTGGTCCCCACCATCCTCCTCACCATCGCCTTCTTCCTCGGCACCGTCCACTGCATCTTCTACCAGAAGTACGGCACCGCCATGGAGCCCAAGTTCATCCCCCGCTCGCGCCTCTACGGCCTCCAGCTGGCCCTCTCGGCGCTCCTCCTGGTCCAGTTTGTGTTTGGGCTGGTGTGGCGAGCTGCCACCGCCGCGGAGCTGCCGGGGTACGCGGTGCTGTACGGCGGCTTCTCGGTGCTGGCCTGGGCCTGGGCCGTGGCCCTGCTCAGGGTGGAGAGGAGGAGGGCCCTGGTGATGGACCGCACCAGGGGCCACAGCGCGGCCCTGCTGCTGTTCTGGGCCCTGGCCTTCTCGGCAGAGAACCTGGCCTTCGTGTCCTGGTACAGTCCTCACTGGTGGTGGGGTCTGGAGGACGAGCAGCATCAGGTGAAGTCTGGTTTTCTCTTGATTTCTGATAAAGAGGACTAAAAGCTGCATGCTTTGTCTGTTTCCACGCAGGGTTTGGTAGAAATGTTCATCTTATCTCCCTTTCTTCTTATCTGGGATCAAGTTCATGTTCATTCTTAGTAAAAAATGCGCTCCTTTATTCTCCTGGGCCGCTCCTCAAACCTGTGCAAACTCATGAGTCCTGAAAAACAACTGGGAGGCCCAACCTCGGCTTTTTTGCTGAGTCACTGCAAGGTCTGACTTTCAGTTCCTCAGCGCTGCTTCTGAGAACCAGTCAGAGACAACGTCCTCTGCCCCTCCCACTCTCAGTCAGCGTGGCGGGTTTTGCCCTGGTGTTTTATAACTTGAAGCATGAAATCTTCACTAAAAAAACTTTTTTGAGTGTCTAATATTAGCTTTTATCACTTTTTTTTCAATGAGGCTGTCTGTCTTACTGTCAGATCACTCATGCAGGAGTGTAACATACCAGCAAACAGTGCTGTGAAGTGAACACAGTGAACCGTACGCAGCTTGAAACGATCTCTTCTCCACACCGGCCTGCTCTCAGGTGCAGTTCGCCCTGTGGCTCCTGCGCTACGCCGCCTCCGGCCTGCTCTTCTTCATCGGCCTCAGAGCTCCCGGGTTGCCACGGCGACCTTACATGCTGCTGATAAACGAAGACGAGCGCGACGTGGAGAACAGCGGACAGGTGCACGAGCCTCGGCTTCACTTTAGCTCCTGCTGTCGCACAGTGTTTGTGTGTGTGTGTTTGACACGTGTGTGTGTGTGTGTGTGTTTGTCAGAGTCTTCTGGGAGGAGCCGAGGAGAGCCAGTCCACCTGGCAGGGCTTCACCAAGAAGGTGCGCCTGCTGGTGCCCTACATGTGGCCCCGGGGCAGCGTCTTCCTGCAGATGCTGGTCCTCTTCTGCCTGGGCCTGCTGGGAGTGGAGCGGGCCATCAATGTCTTCGTCCCCATCTACTACAAGAACATTGGTGAGTCTCTCTGCTGCCGTTGAATTGATCTTTTCGGATAGAAAACACGTTACACACCTGTCAGAGATTCAAATGACCTTGGTGTTCTAGTTTCATATTACTGATTAGTAAAGTTTGTACCCTTCTGCTTCTCAGTCAATGATCTGACGGACCGTAAGAGCTGGCGCACCGTGGCCACCACGGTGTGTGTCTACGTCCTGCTGAAGTTCTTGCAGGGCGGCGGAGCAGGTAGGTCGCTTCACTCCAAGAGAGCGCGGCGGCGGTCCGGGCCGATCCGGGGCGTCGGCTCACCGCTCGGCTCCGCTCCCCTCCGCAGGCGCCTCGGGCTTCGTCAGCAACTTGCGCTCCTTCCTGTGGATCCGCGTGCAGCAGTTCACCAACCGGGTGGTGCAGGTGCGCCTGTTCGCCCACCTGCACTCGCTGTCCCTGCGCTGGCACCTGGGCCGCAAGACGGGCGACGTGCTGAGGAGCATCGACCGCGGCACCTCGTCCATCAACAGCCTGCTCAGGTCAGACCGGCCGGCCGGCCGGCGCCGCGGCTCCGGGACGTTGTGGGCCGACCGGGACTCATGCCTCTCCGTCTCCGTGTTCCACAGCTACATCGTGTTCAGCATCTTTCCCACCATCGCCGACATCGTCATTTCCATCATCTACTTCATCACCTACTTCAACGCCTGGTTCGGCCTGATCGTCTTCGTCTGCATGACGCTCTACCTCAGTAAGACGAGCCTCGGACGCCGCCGCCGGGATGTAGCTTCAGCCTCATCGGAGCGTCCAACGTCTCCTTTTTCCTCCTCAGCTCTGACGATCATCATCACCGAGTGGAGGACGAAGTACCGGCGAGACATGAACCTGCAGGACAACAACGCCAAGTCCAAGGCCGTGGACTCTCTGCTGAACTTCGAGACGGTGCCAGAAAGACTCCTCTGCTTCACTGAGTGTCAGAGCTAATCCGAAACGCTGAGGTTCTCCTCTAAACGTGACGTCTTCCGACAGGTGAAATACTACAACGCGGAGAGCTACGAGGTGGGCCGATTCGAGGGCGCCATCCTGAAGTACCAGGTGAGGCAGTCGGCGGCTCGCTGTAAACACGGCCGCTTCTGAAACCGGCTCACGCTTCGCTTGTCTGCTTTCCCAGGCCTCGGAGTGGAAGACCCAGGCGTCGCTGGCGTTCCTCAACCAAACGCAGAACCTCATCATCGGCTCGGGGCTGCTGGCCGGCTCCCTGCTCTGCGCCTACTTCGTCACTGAGGGAAAGTTTCAGGTGATCACACACACACTTCACCTCTGTTTGGTTTTTGAGACGTATCATTCGAATCCGCCTCAGTCTTAACAGAGATGTCAACATTTGGCTCCCAGGTTGGAGATTTTGTCCTTTTCGGGACCTACATCATTCAGCTGTACACTCCGCTCAACTGGTTTGGAACCTACTACAGGTGAGGATGGAGGGAAGCGCAGCGGTGTTGGGCGGAGGCCTGAACTCGAGGCTGACGCTCGCGTTGATTTGTTTCTCCGGCAGAATGATCCAGAACTCCTTCATTGACATGGAGAGCATGTTCCAGCTCTTTGAAGAGGAGGAGGAGGTGAATCTCAGGCTGATGTGTGTTTGGAGCCTCAATAGCTCCACCGTGCTGTTATTTTTTTTTTTTTTAATTAATTCGTGTGTGTTCTCTGGACGCAGGTGAAAGACGCAGTGAACGCCGGGAACCTCCTCTATCAGCTGGGAAAGATCGAGTTCGAGAACGTCTACTTCAGCTACGTCGACGGGTCGGTTCACCGTTCGCTTTCTCCCCCGGAAACACGAGCCGAGCTAAAGATTCACGCCGCGGCCTGAAATAACTTCCTTCCTGTCTCGCAGCAAAGAGATCCTGAAGGACGTGTCCTTCACCGTCCTCCCCGGACAGACTGTCGCCCTGGTGAGACTCACTTCCACTTTATAGCTGTGTTTTCTTTTTGTTTTTTTTGTTTTTTTAACTTTTATTCTTCATTTTGAGCTAAAACAGCAGGAAGGTGCAGCACATGAAGATAGAAACAGAAACTTCTATCGTCGTTCATCGTCCGCCGTTTGCTCGTTCTCCGCAGGTCGGCCAGTCGGGGTCCGGTAAAAGCACCATCATCCGCCTGCTCTTCCGCTTCTACGACGTCCAGGGCGGATGCATCCGCATCGACGGCCAGGACATATCCAAGGTCCGCGCTTCGCCTCGGATGACGCTGTGTGAGACGGCGGCAGTTCGTCTGGACTGAGTGTGTGTGTGTGTGTGTCCCCAGTTGAAGCAGGTGTCGCTGCGGGCGCACATCGGCGTGGTGCCGCAGGACACCGTGCTCTTCAACGACACCATCCGGGACAACATCCGCTACGGGCGCATCTCCGCCAGCGACCGGGAGGTGGAGGAGGCGGCCGTCGCCGCCGACATCCACGACAAGATCACCACCTTCCCCGAAGGTGAAGCGGGCCGTTTCCTGTCAGCTGGCTTTCAGTTTGAACAGTTGTTTTGAATTGGTGTGTGTGTGTGCGTGTGTGTGTGGCAGGCTACGACACGCAGGTGGGGGAACGGGGCCTGAAGCTGAGCGGCGGAGAGAAGCAGCGGGTGGCCATCGCCAGGACCATCCTCAAAGCGCCACAGATCATCCTGCTGGACGAGGTGAGGCGAGCGCCGCGCCGCGCTGCAGGGAGGCGGCCTTGGTTTTTTTTTTTTTTTTTTCCTAACGCGGTTCGTGTTCAGGCCACCTCGGCGCTGGACACCCAGACGGAGAGGAACATCCAGGCGTCGCTGGCCAAAGTCTGCACCAATCGCACCACCGTGGTTGTCGCCCACAGGTAAGGTTTCCCTCTTTCTTTTTCTCTGTTTTTTCGCCCCTCGTCTGTATGAAGAAGTGGCGTCTCTCCTCTCTGGAAGGTTGTCCACCATCATCGGAGCCGACCAGATTCTGGTGGTGAGCGACGGGCGCATCGCCGAGCGAGGACGGTAAATACCAGCGACTGACGTGTTCGTCCGATTTCCCGAGTCCTGAAGTAACGAGGCGTTTTATCCCCCCCCCCCCCCCCCGGAAGGCACGAGGAGCTGCTGCTCAAAGGAGGCCTCTACGCTGACATGTGGCTGAAGCAGCAGCAGGTGCAGGACTCGGACTCGTCCTCGGACACCGAAACCAAAGATCGCAAATCGGAGAAGCTGCAGCCGCCGGCCACCTCAGCGGGGCACTGAACTTTGAGCTTGTAAAAAGTTTGTAGATTTAATGTGCAATAACAGACGGAGGAGCCTTACTGAAGCCGAGGAGGTGTCGACACTATAATCACAGATCTATGAACATCCTGGAGGCAAAAACATCCGATTTGATGATGGAAACGGATTCATTTAAAGCACTCTTGCCTCAAATTTGATGTTATTTATGTCCATTTTTCTCATATTTATGGTTTGTGTCTTTTTTTTTTTTTTTTTTCAACCTTGAGAAACGAGCCAATGGAGTTTGTGGTTTTTTTTTTTTTTTTTTTTTTTTTTTTTTTTTTAGCTGAATTTTGCATCATGTTTTTAGTACAATGTGAGTTTTTAATAAAGCGATGTGCGCTCTGGCGTTAAAGGGACGATTCACACCGTTTAATGAAACCGGTCTAAATAATCCTGCATCATTAAACAAAACCTGGAAACGAAGCCAAACCGTCCAGTCTGAATGTATTTCAGTGGAAGTACGCCATCAGACGTGCTTCAGCCCCACTGACTTGGAAATATGTCATTATTTGGTGTTTTCTACCTATCTACTGACCGACCTACATATCAGCCTGTAAATACTCCGTTTAGTCACAATAAAGGTTTATGAGTGAAATCATTATTTTCCTCAGTTTTATTTTAATGTTTTTATCAATAGATTGAGAAAATCCCCAAAGTTCTTTCTGGTCTTCTGTGTGTTTTATTGAGCTTCTTTATGTGTCATACAAACATTTGAGACTGTTCAGCTACTATCAAGCCGTTGAGGGATATTTCTACACTTAAAGGCTTTACATGAATACAGTCAAATCTGTGACAAACTGACATATTTTAGAAAGATCTCTAGATTTTGGGTCATACACTGTTACATTATTCTAGTATTTATTTCAGTGGACTTTCATCGGTGTAGTGGAAAACCTTAGCAGTCTTTGTGGTAAACGCCGCAACAGGGAGTCAAAAATAGCTTTTTGACGTATCTGTAAAATATATTTTGCTGAAACTTCTTTAAGAAAGACGATGTGAAATGAAGCTCTATATATGTTTTATTGATATTGAATTTTTTTTTTTTGACCTTTTGTCAGGAGGATGTGTTGTTTGAAATAATAAATATATAGAAAAAGTAATTCTGAATCCTTTATTACTGATGTCCGACGAAAGAATATTCAGTGGGGGGAAAAAAGCCATGTTAAATTCCTTTTCACAACAAATTCAAACATTTTCTGAATTGAAACAGAATAAATCTGTTCTTTGCTGAGTGTATTTAGGTCAAATAAAAGCCGTAAAACATGAGATTTCTCTTTGTTTATTTGATAATTTTTTTTTACCTTATTTCTTTCTTGTACTGGTGTTGTGTGCACTGTCCTCACTGCGCCCCCTGCTGGCCGGCTGTATTACTGTCCTCACTGCGCCCCCTGCTGGCCGGATGTATTACTGTCCTCACTGCGCCCCCTGCTGGCCGGCTGTATTACTGTCCTCACTGCGCCCCCTGCTGGCCGGATGTATTACTGTCCTCACTGCGCCCCCTGCTGGCTGGCTGTATTACTGTCCTCACTGCGCCCCCTGCTGGCCGGCTGTATTACTGTCCACACCTGCGCCCCCTGCTGGCCGGCTGTATTACTGTCCTCACTGCGCCCCCTGCTGGCCGGCTGCAGCTCGACTCGGAGGGAACTCAGTGTCCCCGCACACAGGCAGCGGCAGACAGGGCGTCAACGCGCGCACACACAGGCGGGCAGTCTGGGCCAAACAGTCGTCTTATTCCACCATTAACCACCAGACCTGATGTTCGATCTATAGTCGGAATGGATTTCAAGGCTTTATTTGACGAGAAGACGCTTCAGTTTTCCGACTTCCAGGAGTTCACGGTATGTTTCCGAGATAACAACAAACTAGAGGCTAGGCTAGTTAGCTTAGCTTCACGTCGCTAAGGTCAACTGCGTAACCTCGAAACTAGATGTTTTGTATAAAGGGTTGTTTTGAATGTAAAATTGTGAAAAAATGGTATGTTATATGATTGATTTTATGAGATACTTTTGTTTTAACACTGAAGGCCTCGAGCTAGCTTACTTAGCATCGCAGCTATGAGGTTTAACTCGTAACGTAACAGCCGTAAAGCTTTAAAAATGAAACAAAACCCACACATTTTATCATATGTGTACTAATTTAACCCGGCTTGTTTCCACAGTTTCTTCCTGGACACCAGAAACTGACAGAACGAGTGAGAAAGAGACTGTATTATGGCCTGGATAAAGACGTGTCTCTGGATGCCCTCTCCTGCCCTGTAACAGGTGAGAGCAGCGTGACAAACAGCAAGGATTGGAAAGTTATTCATCATTCTGGAAACGCAGCTTTTCATGTGAAGAGTGAGAAATAAAGAAGCTCAGTGTGGTCCAGTGTTTTTGGTCTTTAGAGCAGGATTGTTCACTGTTTTGAAAGTCGAGAGAAGGACGATCTGCCTCAGATATGGGTCCTTCTTTTAGGACAAATTTATCACTGTGTCTACAGAACATTTTCAAAGTAATCACATAAAATGACAATTACAATGGCTTCTATTGAATTCCAGATATAGCGGTCGAGATCTTCCAGAAGTCTGCGCCCAGCCCCATAAGAAAGCTCCAGAAGAAATATGCCGCTCATGTTGCCAGGTCTGTGCCGAGACGGAGACGCACATGCTGAACTTTGTACTGCGGAGTCGTGACATGTGAATGTCTTCTGCCTCAGGGAGTCCTGCATCTCTCCGTGCGCCATGATGCTGGCTCTCGTTTACATCGAACGGCTCCGACACAGAAACCCTGAATACCTCCAGAAGATCTCCTCCTCCGACCTCTTCCTGATCTCCATGGTTTGTGTTCGGTCTTAAATGACTCAAATGAGTCTGTGGGATCAGCAGCAGGAGTCCTTTAATTCCAAACTTGCTGCTTTTCTCTTCAGATGGTTGCCAGCAAGTACTTGTACGACGAAGGAGAAGAGGAAGAGGTGTTCAACGACGAGTGGGGAACAGCTGGCAAGCTGGATGTCCATACTGTCAACACCCTGGAGATGAACTTCCTGAATGCCATTGTGAGTAGCGGTGGTGTGTGTGTGTGTGTGTGTGTGTGTGTGTGTGTGTGTGTGTGTGTGTGTGTGTGTGTGTGTGTGTGTGTGTGTGTGTGTGTGTGTGTGATCCACGCTGTGCGTTTGCTTGAAGTTGGCTTTACGTTGCAGGAGTGGAGCCTCTTCACGGAGCCAAGCGACTTCTTCGACATACTGAAGCAGCTGGAATCCAGGTGTGTGAGTCGGGACGGCCTCCGTTGCGTTGCGCTCACGCCGAGCCGTGTTTTGCCCGCCGTGACTGAACGCTCTTGTGTTCCGCAGCATCGCGGAGCGACAGGGAATGAAGCGCGGCTGGTTCACCTACACGGACCTGTGCGTGCTCCTGGAGCAGTCTGCATGGACTCAAGCCCTCACGGCCATCTATCAGCACTTTACCAAGGTGTCGTTTCAGTCTGTTTTCTTTCTTTTTCATCGTGCCGCCGTGTGATGAGGTGCGATCCTGACTCCTCCCCCTCCTCCAGGTATCCTGCATGCTCGGCCTGGTCTATCTCACCAGTGTCGCTGGCCTGATCGCCTCCAGCGCCGTGGTGCACCAGCTCAGCCTCTCCAGGAGCGGACACTCCCTGCTCACCCGCGACCCCCCCCCTGGCCCCCCTGCACACCCCCGCCGTGCACGAGGACGCCGCGGCCCCACCGCCTCCCCTGTTGCGTCCTGGCCAACAAGAGCGTGAACCGTCAGACTGAATCGGCCGGCGGCGCGGGCCGAGCCCCCCGCCGGCCCCAGCCCACTCGTCGGTGCTGTGTCTGTGGGGGTCCCTGCTGGCCTCCGTGGGCCACATCCACCTCGAAACGCAACCCTGGTCCGCCGCCTCCTTCATCTGCCCCGGCTGCCTCGCCGCGCTGCCGTCGCTGCAGTGCCAGCTTCGAAACGCCTCGGCGCTCCCCGTCCACGGCCCGCCGGATCACCCCCCCGCCGTCCGGGTGGTCCGCTCAGCTCCTCCCGGCGGCGGAGCCCGGTCTGAAGCGGGCGCTGCCCTGCCAGCTGGAGTCCCTGCTGCCCGTGGACAAACTCCAGGCTCTGCTCGTGCCCGGCTAGCGGCGGCCGGGCACCCCGGAAATGGAACCAGCATCATTTCTTCTACGTTTGTTTCCCAGACCTAAAGATTCGGGAGGAGGGCGCCCCGGGAGAGACGCCGTAGTGTGCTATTATTCCCCCGCAGCGATAATCGCCAGCGGTTCGCAGATCATCTAGTGTATTGTTTGCTTTGCAGCAGCCTCCGTTCGGGGCTGCCGGGTGTGGAGAGTGGAGGTGAACAGTGGTTTGTCGACGCCGTCGTCTTGTTGGCAGGTTAATGAAGGTGTTTTTAAGGTCACTTCAAGCTTTATGGAAGCTTCACACAGTGTTTTTTTTTTTTTTTTTGTGCTCCGAAGGGATTGAATCTCACGCATATTTGCTTTTTTCAGCTTTCGTCTGTCTCGCTTAAAAGGTTTACATCAGACGTTGTTCACAAGCACGTTACAAGCACTGAATCTGAACGAAGTCTGCATCAACAAGGACAGCAAAGCAGGTAGCTTGATAGGAAGCAGTGTCGTCATATCCGAACTCCTCATCAGATCATCTGAAAGCCACTTTACTTCAACAGGGTGTTCGCCAAAAAAAGGTTAGTTTTTAATGTTGTGAAGGACAGTTCTGGGGTTTCATGCATTTCTGATCGGTTTTGTATTTAGCGTTAACAGCGAACTTGAGGGAAAAACTCAAGTTATTTTTCTGTACACCGTTACACGTGGATAGTTACTTTCTAATTGACGGATTGCTACGAGCGTTTGGATTTGATACACTTTTCAGCCCCGCGTCCGTTCATTTGGGACATGATGTACAATGCAAATATTGTAAAAAAAAAAAAAAAAAAACTATATGGGGGGAAAACCTGGGATTAATAAACACCTTTCTTTGAGAGGTCTGAGTGTTTTCATTCATCCTGAGAGTTCCAGTAATTCTTAATGCCAAGCAGCCTTGCAGCCTGATGATACCGCCGCCGTGCTTTACAGTGGCTTGGCGGCACCTCTCGTTTGTTCCACCGTGTACGGACACATTGTTCCAGCTCGCCGTGAGGCCCTTCAAGGTCCTGCTTGCTGTCTGCAGCCTTCACACACTTCCTCTGTCTGCGTTTGGTGACGATGAAGCCGGATGGTAACGTCACAAACTGCTGAAACTGCCTTTAAGATGCGTTTCACGCGAACAGGTTTAGACGATAAGCGTCTGACAGAAGAACAAAGACGTCTGCTTCTGGCAGAGCTGCGAGCGGCGTCCCTCCCGTTGGACCTCCGCCAGCTCCTTTGACCCCTCCCCTCCTTGGCCTGACACATACCGCTCCAGAGCTCCTAATATAGACCCGACCGCTTTGTGGAAAAGGGTAACAACCCCGGCCGCCGTCACCAGCAGCAGTTTGCTGCTTTGAAAACAACTTTTCATGGAACACACACCAGGATCATGGAGCCTCCTTCACAGGTGAGAGACGGCATGGAGCGAGGCGGGGGAAGGGCTGGAGGACTTCAACTGTCACGTGGAGAATGTTGTGTTTCAGGTGTCATTCCGAAGAAAGAAGTCAGAACTGCAGGAACAAGGTGCAGTTATTCAGATGTGGATATGTGTTTGTGTGTGTGTGTGTGTGTGTGTGTGTGTGGGTTTGAGATCCAACCTGCCTTGCTTGTCGCTGTGCTGTGCACGCATGCATATAATGTCCGTGTCTAAATCTAACCCCCTGCTGTAACCAGCTGCTGCCATTCCTCCCGCAGAGGCTGATGCCACCGTCTACATGAATTTCATGAAAAGCCACCGCTGCTACGACGCCATTCCAACCAGCTGTAAGCTGGTCATCTTCGACACCACGCTGCAGGTGATCCCGCGGGGCACGCCCTTTGTTTCTCTGTGTTAAAGCTTCAGTTACAGTGGATTTATCTGACGCCCCACAGGTGAAAAAGGCCTTCTTTGCACTGGTGGCAAACGGCTTGAGGGCCGCGCCTCTGTGGGACAGCAAGCTGCAGAGATTTGTGGGTAAGTTGAGGAATCGGTTGCACCATCTGTAAAGGTTTTGAACGTTGTTGAGCTGAAATAATCCCTCCTGTTCTGTCACAGGGATGCTGACGATTACAGATTTCATTAACATCCTCCACTGCTACTACAAGTCTCCCATGGTGAGTGTGAGCGCGCACCGAAAGCAGTTTGGTGGGTGGTTTTGTGTTGATTGCCTGACGTTGCTTTGGAAGGTGCAGATGTACGAGCTGGAGAGTCACAAGATCGAGACATGGAGAGGTGAATCAGTTCAAAGTAAATAACCAGCGGCACCATCTCTGTGCGCACGTCCGGGCGAATTTCCATTCGAGCTCCCGTCTCTCCTTCTGTCCAGATATCTACTTGCAGTATTCCAGTCACTTCCTCATCAGCATCTCTCCGGAGGCCAGGTGAGCACATGTCCTGTTCCTCCCTGCTTTCAGCCCCGTTGTGTGTTCTGATCAGCTCCCTTCTCCCGCCAGCCTCTTCGATGCCATCTATTCCTTACTCAGACACAAAATCCACCGGCTGCCCGTCATCGATCCGGAGTCGGGGAACGTCCTGCACATCCTGACACACAAAAGAATCCTCAAGTTCCTCCACATATTTGTGAGCGCGCTGCCCTCCGGTGTCGCCCATGTCTTCGTCCAGTGAGGTTCGTGATCGGCTGCTTGCGTCTTCTCAGGGGAAGAAGATCCGCCAGCCTGCGTTCGTCCGGAGGCAGATCCAGGAGCTGGGGATCGGCACCTTCAGGGACATCGCCACCGTGCAGCAGACGGCGTCAGTCTATGACGCTCTCTCCATATTTGTGGAGCGGCGGGTGTCTGCGCTGCCGGTGGTGGACCAACAAGGTAGACTTCTTTAAGAAAAATATATAAAACTCTAGTATTGGTTTGCTTCCATCGCTGCATCCAGTGGTTTGTTTTCCAGGCAAAGTGGTGGCTCTTTATTCAAGATTTGACGTCATTGTAAGTAGAAAAGAACCGATCTGGCGTCCTATTCCGTTGCCAGCGAAGGTAAGACATTGAAATACAGACCCAGGGCTGTTTGTTTTCGTCTTCAGAATCTGGCGGCCCAGAAGACTTACAACAATCTGGACATGACGATGCAGGAGGCGCTCCGCAGGCGCTCCTGCTACGTGGAGGGAGTGATCAAGTGTTATCCCGATGAAACTCTGGAGACTATTATCGACCGCATAGTGCAAGCTGAGGTACGCCACCGTTTCCCTTCACGTCATGGAACCACAGAGCAATACTGTCCGGGCTCATCCCGTGTTCCTCCTGGTTGCAGGTCCACCGGCTGGTCCTGGTGGACCGAGCAGACGTGGTGAAGGGAATCATCTCTCTGTCTGACCTGCTGCAGGCCATGGTGTTAACCCCAGCAGGTATTGACGCCCTTTTGTCCTAGTGCCAGGGGACAGAGGCTCCCCCACCTCTCCTTTCCCAGGCCTGTAGGTCTGAGTCCCGGCAGTGGACCCAGGCAGGTAGGCCCTGGAGCCTCTCACTTCCTCCTGATCACCCTCCACCCTCCCTCTCGTCTGGTTCCTCTGCCTCCCACATGCTTTGTGTTTCTCAGCACTGAACGAGAGCTTCCATTCACTCAAATCCATCCCACAGAGGTTTTTATTTGTGTCTTTCAGAAATTGACTCTGGACCGAAATGAGGAAGAGTGCTTTCCTGACAGTGCTGCTGTTTACATTAAAATACCTTCTGTGATCTAACCAGTGACTTTATCTGACTTGATTCTGCAGTGTTTTCTATCTGATCAAATTGATCAACGTGTGTTTACTCATTATATTTCTGTATTACCACATGGGTTTTGTTGTATTGGTTTATTTATTGGAGTTGTTGTACTTTTTTCAGCTTTTTTTTTATGTTTAATCACTTTGGGTTTGGCAGCATCCCACTTGCATTCTTTAATTTTTGTGTGAATGTGTGTGGTTACTTGTGCACAAACACAATTGTTTGGATTATGGCAGGAAACACATGGAATGCAAACATGTAAACGATACAACTTAAGTCACGAAAGTGTTGAATACAGACATAGGAAACCGTGTCTTTTTCACAGCAATGTGTCTTTTTTTTGTAAATATTTAGTGACATGAAAAAGTAGTCTTGACATGGTGATGTTTATTGATATAATCAGACAAGACACACTGTATTTTGTATGATGTATGAAATGAATAAAGTTACATATTTGTGTTCTTAGTAAGATTTATACACGCCAGTGTTAGCAATAAATGCACTTAGTGTCTCGCCACCATATTGGATGGGTCTCAGCCAGGACTTTTCCTGTTACTATGTAAGGCACTGCATTGTAAATATTATACTCTTCTTTTCTTTTTTTATCCACTCCAATTTCAAGAAAGTCAAAAATTCCTCTCCAAAGAACTATTGTGGTTTATGCAGTCATTACAGGATGAAAATCAACATTTGTATGCACCCTGTATCAGAAACACATATCTGAAGTTTGTAATAAATATAAACGGTGTGAAAATTGTTTGAAAATTGAGTGTGCTGTGATCATTTCAAATGTGTAAACAACTGTTTGAACGCACGAGAACCGAAGCGGAGACCCATTCAAGATGGCGACCGGGCTGGTCCGTCAGATCCGCTCATACAGTAGCGTGTACGTCTCTGTGCGTCTATGATTCTATTGATATACGTCTATGGTCCAGTCCCCGGTAAACAAGGAAACACGTGACTACATTTTTCTCCTGTGACGTCATCCGATTCCTCCGCCATCTGCGCGTCCATTTACCGGAAGTTGTCCAGAATAAAGGCAGGATCTGATGCAATTTATCAAAATAATATATTTTATTAACTACGCGAATTTGGACTTATGGGTATGTTTAAATAGTTTTCAAATCAAAATGTAATCTTGTGCAATTTCATCCTCGAAATAGATAAATAAGCGCCGTGTCGATATCTTGAAGAGGTGGTGGGTTTTATTTTGAAGGCACTAAGCGGAAGTAGCTTTCCTTCATGTGAGCGGAACCTGACGGTGGTCTCTCCATAAGCCCCGTGATCTCCGAAACAACATAACAAAGTGGAGGAAACATGGCGAGCGGAGAGGAGGCCAGAAGACCGCCCCTCGGTGAGCTCGTCCTCGGTCGGCGTGGAGGACCTGTTCCCCGCGGGGGCTTCGGAGCAGAGCTGCGGGGACGGGAACCCGGAGCTGGTCCGCCTGCGGGAGCGGCTCCAGGCTTGGCTGTCGCAGTATGAGAGCCCGCTGCTGTGGCTGCAGAGGCTGCTGGTGTGGGAGAGGCCGCTGCACAGCATCTCCGTGGCCCTCACGCTCAACACTCTGTTCTGGTGAGCGGCTTGCTCTGATCCTGCTGCCCCGGGAGCGTTAGCTCGCGAGCCAATGTCAGCCGGGACTTCCACCAGTGGATGTCGGGATAAGTTAGCTAATCCACGTCGGGTAGCCTCGTGCTAACGTAGCTTGCAGATCACTGTCAGTGATTTCCTGCGCGGCGGTCGTGGCTCCATCGGATCTGTTGGGAAATGTATTGTTGCGTGAGTGAAGTGATTTAGCGTTGTTGCACCTGTTTGGGGAGGTGAACTGACAAACAGTAACACCATGCTGCTGGCTCAGGCCTTGTCTGGCAGCTGTCAGTGACGGAGTGCTGCTCTCTCTCTCTCTCTCTCTCTCGCGCGCGCGCCTCGTCTGTAGTAAAATGAGCCAGTCTGATGTTGTGTTTCCGTCCTCAGGCTCCTGTCCTCCACCTCCCTCAGGCCTCTGTTCCTGCTGAGCGTGTCCCTGCTGGGGCTCATGCTGCTGGAGAGGTGGAAGCCCACCCTGCCCATTATTACTGGTGAGCTCAGGCCTGTAAACACTCATGCAGTTTTTACACTTCCAGTGTGCTCCAGGAATAAATGCTGCTTTTGCTTTCGGAGGACCTTTCTGTGTCAGGATTTGCATGTTCTCCCTGTGCGCATATGGCATTTCTGTCCCGTGTACCCTGCCTTCGCCGAGAGTCAGCTGGGATCGGCTCGAGCATCATACACCCTGACGGGTGCCCTGAGGCCCACGTGGACTCAAAACGTACATGAGAGGCAATAGCACTCGCAATAGCAGCTCAAACATGCCATTCACGCTTTGTTTTTCCTGTGGCCTGCAGGCTATTTGCTTTTACTTACTGAAACCTCAGTAGCATTCAGCTGTCATGTCACCTTGCTGTTTCAACAAAAACATCATAATGCATGAGGGGTTGTTCAAGAAAAACCAGCTGGTTAGTTTCCCCCAGTGAGTTTCACTCTGCTCAGGATCAACACAGTCTAACGTTAAGATCTGCCTGCGTCCTAAAATCCCTTTTCTGAGATGTTTGTGATCTTTTTTTTTTTTTGTCAGTTCAGAAAATTTAAAAGAAATCCTGACATCTTCAGTGTTTCCTGATCTGTGCTTAATTCTGTCATTTTTCGTTCCCGCAGTTCAACACGCGGAAGCTCGTCCTGCTCAGAGGTGTGTGAGGCGTCCGAAAACCTACTCTGCCGGGATCTCATTTAAAATAAGAAGCGCTGCTAAAATCAGCTCGTGTCTTTTTCACCCGCAGCGAAGCGATGAGCGCCGAGCAGCAGCGGCTGCTGAGCGTCCCCGAGCTCAGCCACCACCTGGCCGAGAGCTACCTGACCTGCTGCCTGTACCTGCAGGAGATGCTGCAGTACAAGCGGCAGAACCACGGGAAGGTGCGTCGCCGCAACACCCGCAGGGCGGCGCCGCTCTCTCAACAGCCGCCGTGCGCTCACGCTCCTCTGTTTTTTTTTCCCCCCAGTTCTGTGCGATGATGTGCAGCGGCTGCTTGGTGCTGGCTGTGGTCGGACATTACGTACCGGGGATTATGATCTCCTACATTATAGGCGAGTCTCCCGCCCTCCGTTGTCACTCGCGTCCCTGCATTGTGGCCCTGCTGACAGCCTGTGCTCTGCCCAAACCCGTTCAGTGCTGAGCGTGCTGCTGTGGCCGCTGGTGGTGTACCACGAGCTGATCCAGAGGATGTACACCGGCCTGGAGCCCATCCTGATGAAGCTGGACTACAGCATGAAGGGCGAGACCGAGCACCGCAAGCACGACAAGAGGAGTGAGTCTCCCCAGCACGCTGAAGAGCTCATTGTCAGACGACTATGAGGCTAGACATTCAGAGTGTGTGTTTTGACAGAGGTGAAGAAGGAGGTGGAGGAAGGGGACGAGCCGCGGGCTGAAACGGAGAGCGAGAGCGAGGAGGAGCTGTCCTGCTTTGCTCCCACGGTACGGACACACACACACTCACACACACACACACACACACACACAACATGCGGGGGTCTGAGGTGTTGACTCGAAGCGCTCCCCCTTCTGGCCAGGTGGACGTGAAGACGACGGCGCTGGCGATGGCCATCACGGACTCGGAGCTGTCGGACGAGGAGGCGTCCATCCTGGAGAGCGGCGGGTTCTCGGTGTCCAGAGCGACCACGCCCCAGCTCACCGACGTCTCCGAAGGTCAGCCGCTCTACTCACGTTCGCTCTTTGATTGTCATTGTAGATTCTGTGGAGCAGAAGTGTGGCATTGAGGGTGTTTTGTGGACTGTATTGAATCCAGGTGTGGTTTGTGCTCCAGACTTGGACCAGCAGAGTCTGCACAGCGAGCCGGAGGACGCCTTCCTGCGGGACCTCCCGGAGTTCCCCTCCGTGGAGGAGTTTCCGTCCATCGAGCAGAGTCTGCTTCACTTCCCTCTGCGCGGCCCCGAGCCAGGCGGACGGCGGTCAGGCGGCGGCGGCGGCGGCGGCGGCGGCGGAGCCTCCGAGCCCCGTCACCCTCCTCATCCAGCACCTGGCCTCCCCGCTCCACTTCGTCAACACGCACTTTAACGGACACGGACGGCCGCCCGGGGGCGAGCAGGGCGCGCCGCCGCCCGCCCCGGGCCTCGCGGCGGAGCCGGAGGGGCGGGAGACGGAAGCGGCGGTTACCCAGGGTGCACAGCGGTCTCTGGAGGCTCTGAGCGAGGAGATCGTGAGCACCGCCATCTCCACCGTGGTGCAGAACACTCTGTCGGCCCTGCTGCGCTCCAGCGAGGCCAGCGAGGAGCCGTCCCTGGCCGAGTTCCTCCCCACCGACATCCCGCCCGGCGCCCTGGACGCCACTTCCTCCGCCGCCGCCGACACCACAGCCACCAGGATAGACCCGCTCGGTCCCGACGACGACGGCGCCGGCGAGGACTGCCCCGACGACACGCTAGTCCACACCGAGGATGAGGACTTCGAGCTTTTGGACCAAAGTGAACTGGAGCAGGCGGACGAGGGGCTGGACCTCGGCTCTGACGGACAGGCGGTGGGCGGAGCCTCCGGCACGCCGCCGCCGCCTCATCTGCATCAACCTCAGTCATAGCTGCCCCCCCCCCCACTCCCCCCTTTAACCCCGCCCACCCCCGCCCCCGACATGCAAGCGTTTTGATTTGTGAGTCAGAGTGGCGTAACAAATACCCATACATCCTGCAACGCACCGCACATCTACCAGAGGTCAGAGGTCACTGCTGCTGGTCACGGGCTGTGCAGCAGATCGTTCGTACACACCGTACACACGTCCAAGTGTTTTTTTTTTGTTTTTTTTTTCCTCATCCGTTCGTCGGTGAACCCGTCGATTCCCCTCTGAGGTTCGATATTCAGCCGCTCGTTGCCCGAAGGCAGAATCACCGGCGTGACTGGGAATCGTACTTCACACCATCCGTACGGAAGAGAAGCTCCTGCACCGTCTGCGACACACACACACACACACACACTCGTTCGGTTTGTACACCGCCGCCTCGGGGCGTGTGTGTGTTTCCCCATGACGAGTCCATGCATGCCGTGCGTCACGCATGTATTCCCCATGATCGGCGTGTGTGTGTGTGTGTGTGTGTGTGACAGGCCAGTTTTAGAGTGTAACAGCGACTGGAGCAGCTCTGTCCTTCTGAATCATCCGTCCTGATGGAGGATTTGGTTTTCAAGTTTCAAAAAAAAGCAAACAGACAAACCGTTGGTCAGCTGGACCGCTCGGCATCCAGATCTCAGGTTTGGGTGGCACAAAGTGAACCTGCCGTGGCAGAACTCGCCCGTTCTCTGACCCTGTCGTAGTGCACTGTATTTGTACTAACCTCTTTATTTTCTTTCAGTCAGCGCCTCCTTGTGTATAGTGTAGAAAAGCTTCAAAAAAAGAAAAAAGTGTATATTCTGCATGTATAAAAAGCACTCTGTTCAAGTTCTCCTTGTCAGCCGACAACGTTCTGCACAATGTGTGAGGGGGGAAAGAAATCCTTTGAATGTTTCAGGTTAAATGAGCCCATTGATATTTATATTGCATTACCTGTGAGGAGAGTCAAACTTTTGATGCGTCCTTATTTTTACGGAAATGGGCGACGAGTTCTGACATCGGATCTGAAGAAGGAAATTAACAGACTAGTTTGTCTATGGTTAGTTGTGTGTTTCTGCTTCTTAAACTATAAATATATATATAAATACGAAAAAAGGCCCTTACTGAACTGTACAATTTAAAAAAAAAAAAAAAAGGAATATATTTTCTAATTTCTCCTTTTTCCATAAAGTGCTCAGTTTGATCTTTTACGTCTTTAAAAAAAAAAAAATAAATAAAAAAAGTAACCAAGTTTCCCGAAGCAGACGAGTGTCGTGAAACTGGTCCGATAGACGTGCAACGACTCCACATGTGAGCGCAAGAGAATAAAAGAACAAACTGAAACGAACTTTGGTCGTGCAGATTGGTCAGGATTATTCCCCAACATGTTAACTGTAAAGTCCTTTATTTATTTGCAGATGTCAGTTGTTTCCCTCTGCGAGCTTCTTTTCCTGGAAAGAGAACAAAAAACGCTCACGTCCTCGTTTGCTGTAAAGACAGAATTATTTCGGGGTTCTTTTCGCGTCGTGGCGTCTGCGTCACCTGCAGCAGTTCGTCGAGGGACAGCTGGATTCTCTCCTTCAGCTTGTCTCCGACGCTCAGCTCGGACAGCAGGGAGCATTTCCCCTCCCTGAAGGCGGCGGGCACCGAGAGGACGACGCCCTCCGGGACGCCGTAGTGACCTGCAGGCAGACGTGTTTCCTCACTGCGGCGTGGGAGCGCTCCCACGCCGCAGGAGTCTGCGGTCACGTCCCGACCTGTGCACGGCACGCCCACGGACAGGACTTCCTGCGTGTCCCCGGCGCCGCTCCAGGCCCTCAGGACGGCGAGGAGGCCGTTGGCCGCCGCCATGCCGGCCGCCCGGCCCGTCTTCGAAGTCACGGTTCCTCGCCGGCGTCCTGCCAAGGACTGGAGATCAGTTTCCAACCACTTCCTGGAAAGCAGAAAGGGGCTCATTCCCGTCAGACGCATTGTGAAATGAACATTTGCACAGTCGAGTGTTGTAATCTGACGGTCGGCTGGCGTCGGATCTTATCGTGTTTGTTTACCGTTCCTACCAAACAACCAGCTGCAAGTCTGAGCAAGAGGTGTGAGTGAAGCTCGCCTGTCATGGAGGACCTTCAGGACTGGCTGCCAGAAGAACGGCGGCCCTTTCACTGCCCCGTCGTAGTTGAAAACCTTCGCCATCTGCACGTCGATGTAGAAGATGCCGCTGATGTTTCCCCACACGATCACATCTGTAACATCTGGAGATGAAGAGGACAGAAGCAGTGACGGCTCCAGTGGTGCTGAGCTGCAGTTTCAGTACAGGTCTGAGGATTCCCGGCAGATACCTGACGCCCTCACGTTCAGCTGCTTCGCAATGATGGCCTTCGCTTCGTTCTCCAGCTGCGTCGCCATGGCGATAAATTGCCGGCTCTCAATTGAACAGGCAGAGTCCACCAGCAGCGAGCATCTCAGGTTCACGAAGGAATCGCCAGACACCATCACCTTCACCTCCCTCCTCGCTCTGGAGTCGATCAGTCGTCCGTACTCTCTGTACCGCTCGGAGATCTTCTTCACGCTGGTCCTTCTGTCCTCCTCAGGGTCGCTCTCCCCATCCGCCGGCCCGTCGTCCAGCAGGAGGACGACGTCTGCGTGCCTGAATGCTTGCTCCACGTTTGTGTGAACGGTCACCTGTGGAGAAACTTTTGTTCACTTCCTTTTTTCTTCAGCTTCAACAACATAAAGTTCAGGATACCTGATGGAGAATACTGAGGGCCAGGTCCTGGGTCTCCATCCTCAGGTCTTGCAAACCCTCCTCAGTCCCGTCGAGGTCCAGCAGATGGAGGCTGATCAGAGAAACTCCGGGGAACACCTCGGCAGAGAGCAGCTTGGGGATCAGAACGTGGCAGACTGGGCTGAGAGCACTGGGAAGATGACAGATTACTGAGCAGGTTGTTTAATTTGAGGCGATTAAAGGTCTGAGAGATGGACGCACCCGCTGATCCATATGTGAAAGGGTTGAATGAGACTGACGCGCCGCTGCTCTTCTGCGGTCTGCTTCAGTTTGGCCTGCAGGTTTTCTGCAGCAACGCTCAGCATCAGGTCTGTGGGCATGTCTGACGTGATCCCGTAGTATTCCTGCGCATCAGGCGATGACACTTTCAATCTGGATGGGTCTTTGATCTCATGAATATGAGTTTGTTTACCTGGCAGTGCTCCAGGAAGTCACTGAAGCCCCCCAGGAGCATCCCTTTGCCACCTTGGACCACCAGTTCCCTCCAAACCAGAGGGGAGTGCTCGTGTTTCCAGCCATTTCTTTGACACGTGACCTCCAGCCATTCCTAACAGAAGCATGGAGGCGGTCAGACGAAGGTAACAAAGTAGTAATTGTTAATAAATAACTAAATAAACGACTGCATGAATGAATAAATAAATTATTAAATAAAGCGTTACCTTCCAGTCCTCTGGCAGGACTGAGATCTTGTGGACTCTGAAGTCTGGTAGACATCTCTGCAGAGCGTCGGCTAAAAGTTCCGCTTTGGCAAAGTAGGGACAGTCCGATTTACCTGCAGAGGCGACACGAATCAGAATCATTCTGAAAAATAAATTTTAGAAATGAATAAATAACGATGAATTTTACCAGCGAGCACAAACTTTGCCATTTTAGAGAGAAAGCGTCGGTTGCCAGGAGACCGGAGGAGCAACGTCTAAATGAGTCCGTGTACTGCAGATACCTGGAAGCGCAATAGAATGTGGTATCTTGGCTGAATATACGACCCTAAATATAACTTATTACATTTTATTACTGTTATAACACTTACAGTTCAAATGTAATATTTTCAGGATTAAACATAATCTCTAGATTTGTGACAGTTCCTGGTTTCCGTGTTGACAGTCGGACACATTACAGCAGCGCACACGGAACGCACGGCGTGTGGGGAAGCGAACATTTTTTATTTTATTTGTCCTTTTTTGAGACTTATCTTTGCTGTTAATGAATCGTAGACTCTGCTTTTACCCGGACAATGTGTCAGTTAGCGTTATGCGACCGCAATGAATGTTTAAAATGTTTAGTAACCCCGAGCTAACGACAACTCTCCTGTGTTTTTAGCTTGAAGGTTAGTTGACCTTGTTAAATTTAACTGACCAGACGTATTTACGTTTTATCTAAGAATAGGTCCAAGCGTTAAAACGAGTTGGGATATGTGGCTATTACCTGCAGGTGGAATATTACATAAGTAACGTAGACGTTTTCTTGTCTTGCTGTTTGCTTTCTGTTGGGATTGTCTTCTTTACACCGCCTGTCAAAGGAGCATGTCTGTGTGGACAGCGGAGGAGCTGATCAGAAGGAGTCTGCGCCTCTGCAGGCCTGTATACCAGCAGCACGGCTTTCTGGTGGCCTCATCAGCTTCATCCTCACCAGGTCAGAAGCTCACACGCATCCAGAGGCAGAGCCAGAGCCAGAGGCAGCCACCCTGGTGTCCTGTCGGTTCAGTGAGGTTCTACTCGCAGGAGAGGGACATCAGTGATGAGGCGGAAGAGAAGGACCTGTCCCTGCCTCATGAGATGCAGGTGGAGAATGCTGCCGCAGAGCAGAGACAGTGGAGCTCTCCCTTCCTGAAGCACCTGGAGCGCTGCGGCTCCCCGTCGGACGTCCTGGACCTCACCCGTCTGTACGCGCCGACGATCAGACAGGTCAGCAGCAGCCTGGTCCGCATGTGGGCCGTCACCAAAAAGATGTCCGAGGACCAGCGGCGGTACGAGCTCCAGCTCATGTTTGAGCACCCTGCCCTGGACGAGCTTCTGCAGAAGGCCATGAGGACCATCAGTCTGATGCGCCACGAGGACATGGTGTACACCCTCCTCAGTATGGTGAACCTGGGCGTGCCTCAGAGGAGCCGGGTGGTCCAGACGTCTCTGCGAACCCTGCAGGTCAGCTCACACATTCCCACACATTCTTGTTCTTTTTGTTTTGTTGACGCTGACTCGTTTTCTTGTTCTCTCACAGGAGAAATTGAACGATCTCGATGAGAAGTGTCTGTCCATCTTGGCCAGCTGCCTGGAGCATATGGACGACTGTCCCAACGTTGTCGCACTGAAAGCTGGCCTGAGGTGAGGCTCATCAGATGGTAGGGTTACATTTTTGGAATTATGGGGATGACCGTGGCGTTTGCTGTCGCTGCGTTCCAGTCTCGTGGTGGAGGAGCGTCTGTCGGGGATCAAGAACGTGGTCACTCTGCAGACCATGATGCGCCTGCTGGGAAAAGACGCCCCAAAGGAGCTGAAATGGAAACTCGAGGTTTGATCACAACTCTTGGTTTTGACTATATCTTGCTTCCACTGATTCAGAGCCACTCTTGTTTATGCCAGTGCTCTCTCCAGTGTGTGATCACTTGAAATTAGTCTGAGCAATGGTTAAAAAAAGCTTTTTAAATTTTCATTCTATACTGTCTCCATGCGCTCCGTTTCCAGAAAAAGGCCTTGTCGATGGCAGACCAGTTCAGCGTTCCCAATGCTCAGTGGATGATCTCCACTATGGTCACTATGGGCTTCTATTCCAAGCCTTTGTTGGAAGTGTGCAGCAGGAAGATCACAGGTGAAATACGTTTGAAGAAGCTGAAGTGTGAACCTGCTCCGTGTTCAGCGTCCTTTTCTCTTCATGACAAGAAGAAAGTACCTTTCATATCGTCTGTGCTCTGATAGAAAACCTGCACGGCATCCCCTTCAACCGGTTGTTGAAGCTGCTGCACTCCTGCAAGGAGCTGCTCTACAGAGACTTCTATCTGCTCACGGCCATCTCGGACTACATCGCCTCCACGGTGGACATCTGGACCAACAAACAGGTACTGAGACGCATGACTGCGCGCTCCGCCCTCGATACCCTGAACGATGATTTCCTGTTTGACCTTTTTCCTCCTTTCCGTGCAGCTGCTGCTCCTCCTGTCTGTGTTTGAGAGCCTGGCCTTCTGTCCCGCCGCCGTCATGGAGGCTTACGCAGAGAAAGTGATCGCCGACCCCGACATGCTGACGCTGAAGGACCTCCTGTGCGTCCTGAAGGTGTACTCCTCTCTGAACTACGACCTGCAGCACCAGCGACGGCCGTGAGTGTCTGACGCGACTTATTTCTGTTTTACATCTGGTCGTATTACTTCAAAGAGGCTCAGTCTTTACGCACACGCAGACACACAGTCGGTGCAGTTTTAACAGAACGTGGAAATTTAAAGAATGCAGAAAATGGATTTCCCAGACCGGGCGCGTAGCGCCAAACATCTTTTCTCCACGCTCGGCCCGTCAGAAAGGATTCCATTGTAGCAGAGCTCCATGGCTGTTTGGGTGTGATGTTCCTGCTGCAGGTTTCTGGACAGCCTGGGCCGCGCTCTGGACTCCTACCTGCCCAAGATGACGGCGTTTGCGCTGCTGAAGGCGGTGTACTGCCTCTGCCTGCTGGGCCACTTCCCCCCCGCGGCGCTGGAGAGGCTCCAGCAGAGCGGCACGCCGCCGCAGCAGCTGGCAGGTGACGCCCCCGACCCCGCCCCCGCCTCGCTCCTCCGTTCTCACCCCGGTCTGACCTCCTCTGACCTCTCCCCAGACTCCAAGTCGCTGAAGAACAGGGAGAGAATGTTTCACACGGTGGAGCTGTGTCTCCGCCTCGACCGCCCTCCTCTCCCTCCCTCTGTCACTTTCCCCACGTCGGTCACGGAGGGCCCCGCGCCTTCCCAGTCGTCCATGAACCCGTGGCTCCTGGAGGGCCTGCGGAGCCTGCTGGAGGACCAGGAGCACGTGACGCTGCAGGAAATGGTGACGGAGGAGGACTTTTACCTCATCGGTAAAGACGAAGCTGGGGTGTGTGAATCGCCGCGCGGTCTGGATTATTCATAAATTCCTGTTTTGTGAATTTGGACTCTTAAGACGCCGTCATCACCAAGCGCGAGTCGAGCCGGCGGCCCGAGAGCGACGCGGGAGAGCGCGGCCCGCCAGCAGAGCGCAGTCGAAGGTAAGAGCTGAGCGTGGCGCCGTGGTTAACCTCACCAGCTGTCTTCTGGGAGGATGCTCTGCTGCTCGCCTCCTCCGGCGCTGCCGGGCAGTGACGCCGCTGATCCGCTCTGCACCGTCGGCATCTCGAGAGTTTATGCCGGGTAATGACGTCGAACCGCAACGCGGCGAGTCACGTTTTTGTTTTGATTTCGCTCTGTGACATTTTCTGCGAGTTTGCAAAAATGATATTGATGATTTCAGTGGAAAAAAAAATGTGTCCAGCTTCAATGAAACTGCTATAAAAACTCCACAATTTCATGTTTTTCCTTTTTTTTTTCTGCAAAAACCTAAAAAAAAACCCCAAATATTCACTAATTATTCAGAGAAGGGCCCTTTAAACAGCTGTTTTCCAGCATTTAATTGATTACAAATATTCGTTGGGAAAGACTTTATTGGTTTTTTTTGCAGCATCAGTTTTAAAATTTCTTTTAAGAGATTAAGGAGAAAAAATATCCTTAAAAAAAACACTGCTATAAAACAGGACAAAATAAATAAATGAAAAGAAGATCTGAGATTATTGTTATTTCTTTTCGCATTAATTCCTGTCAAAGCCATGAAATATTTAATTATGGTCAAGATTTAACCCTTTCGATTGCCAATTTGATTCATTCTTCTTTTACAAATAAACATAAAACACAGACTGAGAGGATAGGAGATCCTTTTTTTAAATTCTTTTATGTGCGCTCACAGCCAAAATTATGAAAATTTTGCCAAAATAAATGATGACGTCCACAATAAATAAAGTTTTAAGTCAGTTTGAGCACTGTTTTTTTTTAATTTTATGTCTATTTTTGCAGTGATGTTTATTTTGATGACGCATTTAATAGAAAAAAAACGGACAAAATAACATCAAAATCACACAAATCCTAAATTCAAGGTGATTTGTGTAATGTTGGTTTGCTTGGGTCGTTTAAATGTTATTTGATGGATGTTTGAAATGATTATCAAATAAAAAATCAGACTTTTTTTCATGCCGTTGCAAATCCAACCCAGCGTCTGTGATGTTTTGATGTGAGCTGCGAGAAGATCTGCAGCTACCTGTGAGTCAGAGGAAGTTGGAAACATTTCTTCGTTTCTTGTGAAAATAAACCCACATCTTCTCATTTTTCAGGTTGTAGATGATTGCCGACTTGCAGCTTGCTCACCGAGCGGAACATCCACCCTCGGACTGCGTCTCACTTCACGTCTTCTTCGTTTTCTCAGAATTATTTTTGTGTTTTTGTGTCTTAGAATCGCCGTGGTTCACGCTGCCCCGTCCAAGTTTTGCTTCGGCACGCTGAACCCGCGCGGCCCCCTGGCCCTGAAGGCCCGGCACCTGAGGATCCTGGGATACGAGCCCGTGCTGGTGGGAGTCAGACTCCGTCGGCCTTTTAATCGTTGAAACATTTTTAGCTTCTCGCGCCGATTGGAACGGAGAGAAAAGTGAAATAAAAGCCACGTTCTGTCTGTCCAGGTGTCGGAGCTGGAGCTGCAGTCGGTTTCGGAGGAGCAGAGGACCGAGTTCCTCAGGACGCGGATTTTCCCGGAACTCGTGTCAGAAAGCCGAGCTGAGGCCGGGCTGGCGGCGTCTTGAAGGCCGTGAACCAACACCAAAATGCAACGCAGCGACTTCAAATCTCAGATGAAATGGATTCAGAGACTTTATTCAACATCCGAAACATTAAAGCGATTTCCGACTGAGTAGCACTGTTTTAGTTCTGTTTTCCTTCTATGTTCATCTCTGCAAATCATCTTGTGTAGAAGAGCGAGCCGCTGAGCGAGCGGCGCCGAGAGCTGCAGCTTTTGCAGAAACTGCAAGGTGTGCAAGGAAAAGGTGGAGGCTGTTTGAAGCCGCTTCGTCTGCAGAAGGGATGAGAAAACCGGGAGGCAGACAGGAAACGGCGCGCACTGTTCTGGTTTGAAGTGGTTGGTGGTTAATGTCAGCGCAGGCGCCGAGACATCGCACTCTTCTGCGCAGTGAGTGGCGGCATCAGCCGCTGGGACAGTGCTCAGAGTGTGGCCACTGTAAACGACAGAATATCCCACTGATTCACCAGCAGCGCGACGCCGCGAGGTGCGGTTGAGTCCCCTCGCGGAGACACCCCCGACTGTTTCAACCACAAGATCAGGGGTTCCCGTGTGTGTGTGTGTTTGTGTGTGTGTGTGTGTGTAGCAGGCAGAAACGTGTGAGATGTCATTGAGAGCGGAAACAAGCAAAACCACCAAGTGACTGTAGATTTTTATTTTTTTTACATCCATTTGGTTTACACAAAAACAGGCCTGTGGAGGGAAAACTGCTACTGTGGCTGCTGCGCTCAGAAGTATCTGGGGATGGGGTTCTGGATTCCTCTCTTCTTCTTGGGGGCTCGCTGGACTCGCGGTTTGGCGTTCATGTAGTCGTTCTGTAACTCCGTCCTCCTCAGCTTGGTCTGGGAGAAAGGGATGGACGTTAGCGGACGGATTTGAGGAGCGAGGGAGCTCGAGCTCAGGCTTTCAGGAGCTTCTTACCCAGCAGACGGACGCCAGCACGGTGACGGCCAGGCCGTAGACGCTCAGGGACACCACCACCAGGATCCAGATCCACAGCCACGTCCCGCTTCTCCTCTCTTGTCCGTCTCCTGTAGATCCGTCCTGGTTGCTTCCGCATTGATGTCCTGAAAGAGGCCGCGACAGGAAGGTGAACACACACACACACATCTTAGATGTGCTGTAACCAGATGTGATGGTTTACCTTCCACCAGCAGCGGCACCACGGCGTCGCTCAGGCTCTTCTTGAGGGGAGGGGGTGAAATGACGGCGGCCTCGCAGCTGTACCTCACCGGGGTTTTGGACACGGTGACGTTGAAGCCGGCGAACCGGCCCTCCCTGCTCTTGTGCGGCTTGACGTCGGGGCTGCACTGGGCCGAGCAGTCCTGCTCGCCGGGCTGAACCTGGCAGGTGCAGTTACAGATCCTCTCGTCGCCCCGGAGCAGGTTGAACCTCAGGGTCTTCCCGGTCACGCTGGGACACAGGATGAGCGCCGTGCCGCTGCAGCCCGCCTGCGAGGCCGTCTGCACATCTGCAGGAAACCATCATCCTCCTTGAAAATGTACACTTTTTATACTTTAAATGTGTCTTGCAAGCACTAAGATGAAGAAAAGCGTTTGGTGAGCAGCAGCTCAGTTCATTTGCATTGAGTTATCACTCCACAGCAGCTCCACCCACACAAGGAATCTATCTGATATCAAGGCCGTCTGAGCGCTTTTCAACCGCCCTTTCATTTCACAGGAAAAACAGAAATGTGCCATGTGAGCGGCACACGTGAGTCCGCCGCCGGCCTTCAGGCCACGCTGCTCAGGAGCTTCTGAATCTTTGTGTTTCTGCTGTGGAGCGGTTGCACTTCATCGTTTTCTATACTCCCCTCAGATCAACACACACAGAAGTTATCTGGCAACAGCCCGCCAAACCCAGGAGGTCCTGCTGTGCAGCACAGTTCATGATGGCACCGATCTGAAGAGAACTCCAGGATGTGGACTTAAGTCTGACGACTGAAAGAGGCGCTCTCCTCTGGAGAGCTGCTGGCAGTGTGGTGAAGATGAGGTCTGCAGCTTACCTTGGAGGGCCCCGATGCTGGGAGACGGAGCGGCGCGAGACGGCCTGCAGCCCAGGACGACCAGCAGCAGCCAGCAGAGCCTCATGACCCCGAGTGTGAACCCAAGCCAAAGCTCGCTCTGCATGTCACCTCCACTCGCCGAGCCTCACGCTTATTAAGAAAGAAAACATCCTGTGGCAGGGAGACGCCTCCCCTGCTCGGGTTTCCACCCACCGCTGCTGTTTGGCACGTCTCTGCCTCTGTCTCTGCCTCTGTCTCTGTCTCTGTCTCTGTCTCTGTCTCTGCGTCACGTTGTTTAAATTTGTTACATCATTTCTCTTCAACATTTTCCAGTGTGCATAAATGTGAGTGTGTGCTGAGGTGAGTCACGCCGGCCAGGGAGTTTCCTCTCCTCGGTGACTTTCACACCATGTTCTCTGAAGAAGTTGTTTTTATCTGCTTGCGTGAGGAATTGGAGCAGCTGTGACAGCTGGAGTGTAGAATCACTGCGCCGTCCAGCATTTCTTCCTCTGCACAGCAACTGTCATCAAGCATGCATCGCATTCTTCCCACGGTCTCCTTTGTTGCAGGTGCAGCTTTAAATTGTAGGACAGTGGGACGATCTGTTACAGAAATGAATCACACATTTTGACGACAAATTGTGAAATACAGAGGAGTTTGGTCAATTTTTTTCCCCAAATTTAATGAAGATATATGTTAATACATTCCCCTGCAAGAGGAAAGGTTGGGAAAGACAAGGCTTAAGATGAAAAGATGAGTGTGAGGCAAGCGTTAAAGATTTCAGCTTTTATTTTCTGGTATTTACATCTAGATGTGTTAAGCAACTCATATTCATATTCTTACTCATATTTTAAATTGTATTTTTCAATTTTTTGTGACAGAAACTGCACCTTGTAGCGTCGCTGTGCAGTGCAGTGTTGCCACGGTGACAGTACAAGTTTAACTAACTCGCAAATGACGAATGCAACACTTCGGTGATGACCACAGGTTGCAGGCTTGAGGCAGTTGTTGCAGACAAGATGCAAATACCAGGAAATGAAATCTGACATTCGTCTCCATCTTGAACCAAAATGTGTTTAGTGATGAACAAAAACTAAGAAATTGGCCTTGTTCCAGCAGTTCTGGAGGAGACCGTCTATGTTACAAATTAAAACCAGTCTCTGCGTTATAATTCTCAGGTAGTTCAGTGGCTGTCCTGTAAAGGGTTAACAGAAAAAGCGAAACCTGGTTTGGAAAAACTGTTGAAAATCTGTGCATCATGCATTTTCTGTTCTGTTGCACTCTGTCAATCATTAAACACCGCGCATTCAGACAGTGTTTCTTTAAAGGTGCATTATTACCCATATTTCTAGTTTTTTATCTGCTTTTTTTAAAATGATTTGAGTGATTTCTGATTCTGATTTCTGGTGCAGAGGCCAGCCGGTCGTTCACCTTGTGTCCTGAGGACAGACTCACTGAGGCAGCAGCTTTCATTCATGGCAGCTTTTCATCCACTAGATGGCAGCAAAGCATTAAACCTTTGACCAGCCTGTCTCCACAATGTTGAGCCTGAAAGGCCATAAAAGAGGTGAAGATGTTGCGTTTGTGCGACAACACATGGTGATAAATTCATGGGATTTGGAAGCAGGGATTATGCTTTTTGTTGAAAAAGGCTGTCTGTAAATCTAACAGGGAAATGAATGGAGGAGGGGCTGATGGGTGAGTGATGCCTTGTGTCCATATGGATGACAATAATCTCCTAATCTGGAACGTGCCCCATTTGTCTGCAGGCCGTTTTAGGTGAGCAGCGACAAGAGTCAAACATAACACCTCTATTTTTTTTTAAAATTGTTATAATTACTATTATCATTATCATCATCATTTTATTTTATGCATATAAAAGTTTAACTGTAGCTCAAGTTGAAAAACTTCCTCAAAAAATGTGATCATATTTAACCTCCAGTGCGTAAAAGAAATTAAGAAGGATTAGGCAAGGATTAAAATACATGAGTTGTTATTGTTATTGGTAAGAGTAGTAGTAATAAAGATAGAAGTAGTGGTAGTGACAAAGCGATGCAATATGAGTGTGATATTCAGGACAATTTGGCAAAGCAATTGTGAAACAAAATAATAACAATCCAAAATTGTTGTCTGGATAAAATATTAGTCAGGAATAAATATTTTCACAAAGAAAAAGAGTTTAGAGTGGGGGAGATATGATTAAAAGGGCAGTATTAACTGGAAAGTGTTTGATGCTTTTGGTTCACGTGCTTCTCGTTGCAGTGGAAATAATAGATCCTTGATTAGCGGATATATTGGGTTCAGGTTACTGTTTATTTACACGAAAATAACATCGAATTAAACTTAAAATGGCTCTTGATATACTGTTGAAGCATAAACCTGCGTGACTGACAGCACTGCGTGCTAATTTGGCGAAATGCGCAGCGCGATTAACGGATCTTTCATTTGCGCACTTGACGGTGGATGTTGATGCTGCTTTCACGGCCCGTCGGACACTTTCTCGACGTGTTTGTCTGTCGCTTTCAGACGAGCCGCTGTGTGTCTCTACGTGTTTGACAGTGACTTTACATCCCGTCCAGGCCGCGCAGAGCCGGTCAAAGTGCGCAGCTCGTCTCTTTCCGTCCTGACTTGGGGGCTCGCTCCCCGGCGCACGGCGCCGTTTCCGGGGGTCCGTGAAGGCGGCGCTGGATCCTGGGCTGGACAGGAAGCGGCGGAGCCTCGCAGCGTGTCTCCCCGCAGCTCCGGCCAGAAGAATGGGACAGCGATCCGGACTGTGGACGCTATGAGCACGGCGAGCAGCGCGTGGGGACATGAGGACACGGAACCGCTAGATTCCTCTTTATAAAACACAATCATCACTATTATCACGAGTTTTCCTTCTTTCTTCATCCCCCCTCCGGGCGCAGGGGTATTTATTGGAGAGCAGAGGAGAGGAGCCTCTTTGTCATCCCATTTTCCTGTAAGTGGATTTTCATACGCCGATCTTCTGTGTTTAAATCTTTTGTCATCTCCTTTTTCTCTCCTATTCATAAAAAAGAAAAAAAAATCCTGTTCCTAGAGGGAGATGCGAGCCTGAAACCGCCTCTCTTGTTTGTGTTGTCAGTCCTCTCGTGCGCCCTTTGCGCTGCGTCCTCGGGAAAGGCTCATCCAAAAAACAAAAAAACAAAAACGGGATTATGTGTGACCGTGGGCTTGTGCGGGCTGTTCAGCGTTACGTTTGTTTCCCGTGGGGTGTGTGTGTGGAGTGTGTTGCCCCCCTCTCGCCCCCCTGTGCGGCCATTGAGCAGTCCCTTTTCTTGGGGGGGAGAAAGGGTGTGCGCGTTACGGGGCCGGCTGGGAAAAGAGCCGCAGCTCTCCACCGTGCGGACTAATTGACTGTAAGTCTATTGTTTGTGGATTTTCATTTATTTTTTTAATTCATTCCTTTATTTTCCTCGCCCTGTGGATCTGTCGTGTTTGTAATTTTCTGCATCCAGCGGAACAGAGATGTGGAGCCAGTCTCCACCCTGTTCAGCAGGGGGAGGCGATCCGCTCCCGGTAATGGCCGATGATGGTATTGTCGCACTTCTGTTTATACCCTGCTCTTTAAATCCCGTGTTTTATGTGATTAACGAGCTGTGAGGGGGTGTCGGATCACACGCGTCCTCTCTGCACCTCCTGATCGGCGTTTTCATTCCCTCTTTGTCGGCTGCGGATTGGACCTCGTCCATCCTCCCTGACCACCGGCTGTCCCCTCAATGCAAAGACTGACGGTGCAGGATGTGACACCTTACTTCAGTGTGACTCACGTGATAAGCAGAATTCGTGTTTTATCTCCAGAAGTGTTCAAGTTTGTTCTTGCAGATGAAGTTGACACCACAGGACGGTGTGTTGAGTCACTCCAGTGAGCAACAGGATACAGGCCCCGTTCACACAGCGTTTCCAAGTGGAAAAGGGAAAACCTTTGTTTCGTTTCTGAAAACAAATTGTTGGAGATGTCCTAAAACGCAGCTTTTCTGGAATGCTGCCATTGTGCAGGTGCACCACGGAGGGAGAATGGAGATGTTAAATTGAAGAGGCCCGAGGGCCGAGCCTTGAGGAACCCCGCACAGGAGGTTTCATCCTCCCCCGCTTTGAAAGCCAGACGTATTCGAACTTGAGCTGGTGGACATCCAACCTGACACTGTCCTTTCTAGAGAGTTAATTTTTCCCTCCAGCAAAGCCACCCTAAAACATGATGCCTCCTCCGCCGTGCTTCACCATGTCACCGATGTTTGTTTCTGGCAAACACTGTTTACGTATGAACTGTTTGTTCCTCCCTCACTCAGCCTTAGCTTCATCCGGCTCCAGAGCAGTTTTCAGGTTGTGTTTTGGAGTTTGTTTTGGGTTAATTTCAGGCATGCAGTGATGTTTTGAAGAGACGTTAACTCTTTTGTTGCTCATTTAGCATCCTCTTCAAGTCAGTTCCAAATGATCTCCAAGTCTGAACGGTTTGGAACGGCTTTTGGAAATTACTTTTTTGGTTAATATGGTTTTATTGTTCATATCTCATGATTTGAACTTAGATTCCATGGGACTAAGTCGACTTTTATGAATTTTTGGTAGCATTCTGAACATTTAATAGGTCTTTTCTGTGGAGATCGTCTTGTGTTGAGCAAGTGGTGCTTCAGATCTTATGACCTGAAAATGAGGAAGCTTCAAAAGGTTGGGGTGTTTTCTTTTTGCCTGCCTTTAGAAGTTAACACTGGAAAGATAATGGCTCTGCTTTGACCGTGGGGTTCAAAGGTCATTCCCAGGCGAGCTGCTCGCCATGCCTCCGTCTGCTCGGCCGCCATATGGGCTCAAGTTCTCACCCATTGAGCATTTTCAGCGGTGTTTGCCCTCCTGAGGCCAGGTGAGGACATTTCTTGCCGGATCTGTTGAATTCAGGGGCAGACGCAAAAAAACAAACATTTTCTCCGCCTCCCAAAGGGAAAAAAAAAAAAAAAAAAAACGCCACAAAACAGCCACTTGGCCCTGCCTTTATTCCCTCTCAGTGGCTTTATAATAGACCGTCTGTGTCCTTAAGGCACGCTTGATTTGCATCAACAAAGCACTAGTCCAACAAAGCACATGGCTCCGTGCAGCTACAATACCAGCCGTTGGTTTACAGTGGAGAGTAAACACCAGCCTTCTGCTCGCTCCCCGTCACACAGATGTCCCAGAAAACTTGCAGCTGGATTCATATTTCACTCGCTTTCTGAAGGATTGGAAAACATCTGGAAGAGGGAAAACAAAAGTGTCTATGAAGAAATTAATGATTAGTTTCAGGACATCAGTGGGATTGCTGTCATTGCAGCGACATTGTGCAAGAAGTCCATGTTTGAATGGTATTTGCATCAGATTTACAGCCACTGAGAAGAGGAATTTTGATGAAAAACACATCGGGAGACGAGAGGGAGCTCCGTGTTATCGTATTATACAAGACATTTCCTCGGCAGATTTAACAGTCCCAAAGTTACAGGCAGCATTCAGCCATAAAACGCTCAGTCATGGCTTGGATTTCTAGCCGAGGAGGTAAAACATGTGTTTGAGAGTAGCGTGTCATCTCTCCGCTCCTGTTTTAAGAGCATATGTAAGAGATTTTTTTTTTTTCACCGTCAGTTTTCTTTTCTTTGGGGCCATTGAAAAGCGAGCCCAGGGCGAGAGGGAAGGCGATACGTTTTTGGACGAAACATCAGCTCCTCTCCGTATGGAACCAGAAACATGGTTTTCTCATCGGTCCATGCTGAGGAAGAAAAGTAAAAAAACATGTTTTGCCTCCCACCGTCCGTCCCTCTGCTGCCTTTCATCCTTTTCTCTGCCTGATTTCCCTGAGATGCAGCTGATTAGATGGGAAAAAAAAGCAGTTGTCAAAGAAATTTGAGGCTTGAGGAGTGATCCCCGGAGACGGTGTGTTTTAAAGATGATGGATTCCGGAGCTATTCTTAGTTTGCGTACCGGTCCGTCCGTCCGTCAGCTCTTTATTGGCGCTCTCGTGCGAGTTGTGAGGGCCTCGTCTCCGACTCCCACCCGAGGCTTCCCTTCCACAAAAGCAGCGAAGACGAGCCCGTGGTCGGGCGGGCGGGTGTAGGTTTACCCAGGTTGTGTTACAGCCGGGGGGGTGGGTGGGTTTGAGGATGGCGCTTCAAACGCACCCTGATGGAGACCCGGAGGGGAGAGGCTACCCTGATCTTTCCGTCGCGATCAGAGGAAAGTTCACCGGCTCCTCGATGCCGAGCAAGACGTCCCGTGACCCGGCGAGCCGGTGAAAACGTGGGAGTTGTTGCGCGGGCGTGTCCCCCTCCTCGTCGGGGGGACACGTGATCCCGGCCTCTATGGGGCCTTGTTCTGGTAACATTTTGCTGACCTTTGATGGCAGCTGCTTCTGCCATTTGCAAACAAAGACAAATGGCTAACCAGCAGCCTGTAGCCTGGAAAACCCTCGCTCTTCACCGCTCTTCCGTTTGGCCTTTTCATATATACTTATAGAGCCTTATGTCACTGCTCTCAATAGCTGGAAGTCGGCTCTTCTACCCTTTTTTTGTTCAAGATTGATTCCTGAGTTTGATTGTCCGCTCTCGCTGCGCCGCGGCGAGTCCAGGCTGTTTTCCTCGGTAGCTTCCCTGCTATGTGCTGACGGTGCAACTCCCCTGCAGCCTCGCCGCTCTGCTACGTACCGACGCCGCCGTCTCCACGGCTGCCCCTCCGCTCTGCCGTGCATTGACCTGTCGCCAGAAAGCTGAAAGCAGCAGCAGCAAGCTTCCAGCATCCATCGTTATTCTCTGTCTTCATCTCTGTTCGCCTCTTCCCTGGCCTGTTTTCTAACATTCCATCTAATCTGCCATGATACACGTTCAGCCTCTCGTACGTTTCAGCCGTTAATTGTCCTTTTCTGTCGTCACCTCCCCGACTGTACGGTTTGTTTAAGCAGCTTAACGCGGCTGTTAATCACCGAGGCTCCGACAATGGCAGGTGGCTGATTGTCCCTGTCGGCCCGGACGCCCCCTTCCTCCTCCTGTGCGCTGCTGCAGATGGCCCGTTTTCATTCGGCACGTGACAGGAAATAGAGGGGGGCTCTTTTGATCGTCACTCTCCACATAGTTAATCACGCGTCGACACCTGAGACGGCCCCGGCCCGCGGGCCCGGCTTTGTATCTGCGTTTTCACAAAGTTGGATGGTCGCCTCGTACGCGATCCGGGCGAAAAGGGAACCTCATCCCAGTGGGAATCATTCGCTGAGATTCCAGCGGGTGCGTCAGTTATCGGAGAGGTGATTTATGGCGTCCCGTTGCTTTTTGTTGGAGTCCAGGGGGGAAGTCACGGGACGGCCGATGGATGGGGACGGCTCGTCTGTGTCGCTCTTTGACTCGGGACGACTCAGAATGCTCCCGGCAGAAAGGAGTGTTTCAGAGAGAGGAGCAAGAAGAGCACAAAGTGCCCACTCAGGAGAAACACACACACACACACACACACACACTCATGCACTCTGGCTGCTGGATAGAAAATATATTATTGACTGGAGGTGATGTACGATCCGTCTGTGGTAAGAATTACGCGTGGACGGGGGGAAAGTGGATTTATTCCTTTTCCCCGGGTCGCTTTCACGCGCACTGTTTGACTTTAAATGAAATGGCCGGCCGGTCGGCTGATGTTTGCTTTGCAGCTTTACCCGCTCCGGTCTGACCGGAGTTCACTCTGTTCCCATGAAACCATAGCAGGCGTGTGCGTGCGCTCCACATGTGTTTGTTTGCCTTCCGCGGGCCTACGATAACGCGCCGCGACGAGTTTTCTTTATGGAGAAATGAGAGCGTTCCCCCCCTCGCCCTGCTGTGACAGGCCTCCGTTTGGAGCAGCTTGTACAGTTGGCCTCTCACCTTTGACCTCCGGGCTACACATTCCACTGAAATCCACCGAGGGTCCGGCCTTATTCGCCGCTTGGAGAGCAGCGTTACGACACAATCTGAGCAAATACAGCGTCTCCTCCGGGAGGGGGGGGGCCGGGATCAGATTGTGTTCGGGGTGTATTGTTGGAAACACGGTGAAAATGAACCGGCCTTAAAATGTTGACTTTAGGCAACCGGAGGAACTTCAGGCGTTCACGTGGCGCTCTCAGAATAGTCTGATCAACTTATTTTTTCACGTTCTTTGAGTGTGCATATCTATAAAATGATCTGTGTGTTGAAAAATGCAGCAAAACCAGTTCGTTTTATAGTTTCTAAGTTAAACCGCGTCACATAAAACTGAAGAAATGAGTGAAACTGTTGTTCTATTGGATGTCAGTTGTATTTAGAGTTTCTCTGACACACACACACACACACACACACACACACACACGCACTCTGGAGGTGAAACAGGTGTGCCGGTGCATATTGAAGTGTTTCCACTATTTCAAGCGGTTCTGCATGGAGCTGAAGCCACACTACACTACACCCAGTTTTCCCATTAAATATGCACTGCAGCCTACTTCCACCCCCCCCCCCCCCCCCCCAATCAATCTCTCATCATGGAAGTTACTGTGAGAAAGCAGCCGATGCCGCGGCGTGCGGGGAGCATGGACTGATTAGGTGGAGGCTCATGGGGGAGCGGAGAGGTTTTCGTATCGCGTCATCTGGAAACACTGAGGTCATTCTCGGTGCCCCCCCCCCCCCCCGCCGCCAGAGTCTGGAAGCTCCTCTTTTTCACAACACTTGGCTGCGGCCGCTGCGTTTACTGTACAGTACAGAGCCGCGCTGGCAGGCTGCTCCACTTTTCCCCTTTTTGTACGCCGGGGTCCATGTAGGACGGCGGCGCTGCAGTGACCTACAACTGGAAGAGGATCCAGGGAAAACAGCCCAGCTCAAACTGGATTGACACATTTTTTTTTTCTCTTTTTTTTTTGCCGGCGAATCCCTTGACAGTTACTCAAACCTGCAAGCTTAATCTCGCAGAATAGCGCACTGCGTGTGTGTGTGTGTGTGTGCGCGCGGGCGCTTGTGTATCACTGCCTCTTTCCAAATCTCATTGACTAATACCCTGGCGGCGGCGCGCAGGCCTCGGTTCAGCCAGTCCCGGGGTGAAGTTAGTGGCTGAGTAGCTTGCTAATCTGCCTCTGCTCCGCTGATCTTCACTCTCTAGTGGTTCCTGATTATTTTTCACCCACGTGCCACGCTGGCCGCTCTCCGCTCGGGGAGCGAATGGCGATCTGCCCCTCGTTCTGGCGCTGCGGCGGCCGTTTGGGTTCCCGTCATGTTTGGTTTGTCAGCCTGACCTCTGTGACCCCGCGCTGGCTGCTGGCGATCCCTCGGAGAGATTATCAGGACGGATCCGTGTAAATGAGAAGCGAGATTTCTGTCTTTAATCTGCGATCAAGCCTTGCTAATGACGGGCTCTGACGGTCGCTGGCGAATGATTATTTTTTACACAGAGACCAACAACCTCATCATGTCGCTCTGCGTGTGTGTGTGTGTGTTGCATTACCAATAAACCCCAGCAGCAGGACCTCCATCGGACCCCGCCGGCCATCGTGGGAACATTCCTGACGCAGCGTTATTCCGTAATTCCCACCATGTGTGGCTTTCGCAGCGTGTGGGGGGGGGGGGGGGCTCAGCTCCTGGTAATTGCAGCCAGGCCTCGCCGTGCGAAGGGGAGGAGCTGGAGGAGTTTGTGACAGTCGAGGCTGGACGATGAGAACAACGTTTTCCTCCAGATCGGTGTAAAACACACACATTTTTAGATATGTCAATCAATCATTATCGCTGACTCAGCAGTTTTTCTGATATTTGCTCGTCTCTGAACGGATGACTTGCATTTCTTGTTCAAACCGAGACGGAGTGGATCGTGGATGTGAAAATGGCGCTGCCGGTGCCTCTGAGTGTTTTTATTGACCTGCTGCAGAGGTCAGGCGGCCCGCCGTGCCGCGGTAAATGCCGCCACATCCCGGAGTTGCGCTGGATTTGATACCAAAGCGATACTCCGATCGATAGCGGCGCCACTTCCCTTTTGCTGCGAGCCATCAATCAGGCGACTAATGGTTTTACCTCCGTGCCCTTACAAGAATGCTGGGGGTCACCGCCGGGTCTTATCTTGTTCTGCGAGCAGATTAAAGTGGCGCCGGGCGATGCTGATCGATGGGTCTCTCTGGATTGTGTGCTTCTCTGGGTTCTTCCTGTTGTTGTCGTCGTCGTCGTCGTCGTCGTCACTGTCGGCGTTCAATCATCCCATCGCATTTCAACAAGATAATTCATTTTGCAGCGGAACATTTGAACTCCAGCACGACTCACATGACCTGCAGAGAGCAAACGTGCACAGGGAGAACATGTGCGACGGGTCCCGCCTTCTTGTTTTAACTGTGGGGACTTCCCGGTGCGTCTGATTGGTGCTTTATTGAGCTGAAATTGCTCATTGTGAAACTCTTACTGTACACACACACACACACACACACATATATATATATATATACGCACACACACAGTGGCAGTGTGTGCTTCCCCTTCCAACAGTCCTGCCTTTATTCCTTTCCTGACATCATCCTCGCTCGGTGCCCTGCCCTCCTTCCCGCTTCCTGCCCCGACGGGAAACCGGCCTCCCCATCGGGGGGGATGAGGGAGGGGTGGAGGGGAGGGGGGGGGGGGGGCTGTTAATGGGGGGAAGTGTGGGTGGACAAGGACACACCTGTGTCCACCCACACTGGACCGTGTGTCTGGAAGTGGGGCACTGATTAAAATAAGCTGTCACACACACACACACACACACGGGGGTGATGTGTGTGTGTGTGGTGTGTGTGTGTGTTGTTTTATAGTGTGCAGGGAGAAGGCAGAGCTTGGAGAGGAGGTATTGTTTCCCGAGTGTGTTGTTGTGCAACAAGCTGATGCTGCAAGGAAGGCAGTTCAGAGTGTGAGTATCTATTGGAATAAAGTGAGAAATACCTCTAACACCCCCCCCCCCCCATCCTGGCTCCTGGGAGTGTGTGAGTGTGTGCATGTGTCGCAGGCCCGGCTCTGTGTTTTTTTTTTTGTTTTTTTTGTCGGGCAGCAGCTGCCCCGCTGAGGCAACTGTGCTGCAGCCACACCTGTTCACTGGCCTTGTGCTGACGGACTGATCCCTCTCGGTAACCGTGTGCAACACACACACACACACACGCAAGCATGACGTGCATAAACACACACACACACACACACACACACACACACACACTTTTACACTCTCTCCTTGTTACATGAAGCCTGTTTGCTGTGAAAACACCCCCCCCCCCTTTTTTTTTTTTTAAAGAGCGCGGCCACATGCTGAGCAGCAGTCGGCGTGTCGAAGCAGGAACAGCTGAGACCGGCGGCATCAGCTGCTCACATCTCGCAGAAAGTCCGTCCAGTCGCGCCTGAATCACGCTTTCCTCCTCAGACTGTGATTCAGCTCGTAACAAACAAAAAAAAAAAAAAAAATCATGAGTCAGCGGAGTTGTAAGCAAACGAGCTGGTGACTCGCCGAGATGTTTGCAGCAGGTCAGCGTTACTGAGACCTGGCGAGGAGCGGTGAGTCACGGCGGCTTTTCCCCGGGTTTAGGCTTCTGCCGTGACTCACGTGAAACGACCGGCCTGCGGCGGCCGACCCGCTCATTAAGCACGCGAGCGAGCGCAGCTCCGAGCCGCTGAATGGCGGCGGGAGCCGCGCCTGATTGCTTTCGGAGCTTTGCGATAAGTGTCTTCCTGACTGTCTGTGCTTGGTGAAGTCTTCACCGCTCCAGCGCCCTCCAGTTAATCCTCCGCCTGCGCTCCACCGACCGCCGGCTTCACACTGACAGCTCAGCCATTAATGCTTCATCAGGTGACCGAATTACGGCTTATAATTAAACGCTGATGGTTTTTTTTTTTTCCCTCCTCTCTCTTGTTCAGGGGATCAAGGCCCGGTGACGGGAGTCAAGTGCCGCTTTCGTCCGACCTTTAAACCTCAGTGGGAAGAAGGGAAACCACTTCAGAGGTGAGAGTGAGTAACGGTACCGTTGCTGCTTTCCGTGGGTAATAAACCGCCAAGCAGACCGAAAATGGGGGGAAAAAAAAAGTGCCTCGACGCGCTGCCGGAGCCTCGCAGGACAAGATCTATTTCAGGTGGTCTGGAGCGCTATAGTTTTACGGCCGCTGACATGCGTGTCTGAGGCAGCATGTGTTCGAAACCATCACGTCCGTCATCTCGCCGCCTCACGAGTGGAATCCGCACCGTTTGGTGGTTTTGTTGTCTGGAACAATAGAAGAAAAAGAGGTTAAAAATCCAGTGGAAGGAGTGCAGCGAGGGAGGCTGTGAATCGAAGCCAGGCAGGCCTCTGCGGAGCCCGCCGGAGCAGAGTCTTCCTCGCCGAAGGAGATAATTCCCGACTTAAGTGGAGCCATGTGAGGGCGAACCGTGGTCTGTCGCCGGAGATGCTCCTCACACTGAGCCTTTCTTCTCTCGCCGTCACAGCGGCCTCAGAAGTCTCCGCTCCTTATTTATAAGAAGAACGGCGTCTTTTTACCCCCCAGACGGACGAAACCCGCCGACATAACGACGAGTGCAGAACTTATTCGACGCAGTCGACAACAAGACCGAGTCTTGTGCGGATCAGACGATAGATCGCCTGCAGTCCGTTCCCAGGAAGTTATGAAGCGGCTCTCTTGCCGGTTCAGAAACACAAACCTAATAGGAGCTTTTAAAAATGAAAAACTGAGAGAGAAATGTGGAATAAATCAAGTCCGGACTCACTGGAGTTATTTCCTCTCTGACGAAATGGCTTGTGGTTGATTAAAAACAAAAAAACGTGTTTTGATACTTGTGTGTGTCAGCTGTGTTTATGGGGGTTGTAGTGTATGTGTGTGTGTGTGTGTGTGTGTGGAGGAGTGACGCCACCCAGTAGTGCTCACTCTCAGCTGTCGGCATCATTCAACATGTCCAGCACACACACAAACACACGCACACACACGGCCGCTGTTAACCGACCGTTCGGTTGTCATGGCAACAGCGTCATCCATGCATTGGGCCATCTTATAACAGTCTGTCCTTCAGATGATGTCCTCTGGAGGTCGGGATGATCTCTTGGGAGTGTGTGTGTGTGTGTGTGTGTGTGTGTGTGTGTGTGTGTGTGTGTGCTGTTGGCACACAGCAGGAATGCTGGAGGTGGCGTGGCAGGAAACAGGCTGGCACATTTTTTCGGGGCCTGTCTGATGAAGCACACAAACACGCCGCAGCTGCGGGGTGACGGCGGAGGAGGAGGAGGAGGAGGAGGAGAGATGGGGAGCGCATGAGCAAACAGAGTTCGGCTCCTCAGCTGCCGGGTGGCGTGCGCTGTGTACGTTGTGTGTGTGTGTGTGTGTCGCCGCGCTTATTTGCCGCGCCGGCCCGCCGCCCTCCGTCCACAGGTGGCGGACGTAAACCTCCCGCTCTGCTCCAAGCATGACTTCATCTGCAAAGTGGGTCTTTTGATTTGCTGAGAGGTGCACAAGCAGAGATTGATTTGCAGCTCTTAAAAAAGTTACCTCCCCTCGAACACATGAAAAAGCCACGAGTGTGCACTCTGGAGGGGCTGTAAAGACGTTTGCACGGTGGATTTTTGCGAAGGAGCGATTCCTCGGCATGTGCAGACCTGCTGCTGCTCTCTAACTCATGGCATGTGTCCGTCTGATCAGAAGGGAGATAAACTAAATGATTATCCCTGCATTGTTTAATCCATCAATCCTTTTAGTGCCACTTATGCAAGCCCTGCCACATCGATTTAATGAATCTCATCCCCGGGAGTTACTGTTATTCCAGCAGGGGAAACGCAGCGACTGTTTTACGTCCTCGTTTCTCGGACGTGAGCCCTGCGGGAGCCCACCGTTTGTGGGATGTTGATGAATTTGCCACCCATTTGTCTGAATGCATCACACCGTTTTCACATTCCTATCTGCTGAGGCAAAAAAAAAAAAAAAAAAAAAAAAAAAACCCCAAGAAATCCAGGCCGCATTGCTATGCAGCAAACTTCATTTCCTCCCAAAGCAAACACTGGAGGGGTGGATCGGCGGCGGCCTCGCTCGGCGGCGTTGCAGCTCTTTCTGTTCTTTAGATTTTGGCAGATCAGTGGGGCCTCTCATCTTTTTTTTATAGCGGCTTTTAATGTGTGGCTTCCTTCTTCCCGGCGCTGGCTTTCAGCCGCTGCAAGCGCTGCATCATGCTGGAAGTGTGTGTGTGTGTGGTGTGTGAGCGAGCCCCCTGCGGCAGACGAACCTGATCCCCTCATGCAGGTGTGTGTAACGTGAGCTTTGAGGTTTTGGACAAGGCGATCGATTTCACAGGGGGGCAGCAGTCGCAGGAGGGCCGCCGCTGCCTGCCGTCTCGCGTTTCGGAGTTCTCGCCGAAGCCTCGCTGTGGCTGGCGGACCACGCCGGAAAACGCGTCGAGGCGGAGAGATTCCGTGAGCACGCGGGTTGCCATGGTAACAGCCGTTCTGCGAGAATTGCGGGGCGGCTGAAGTTTCGGCTCCCTCTCTGACGCCGGCGAGCGGCCGAGTCCTCGCAGCCTCGCCGCCCACCGCCGTGACCGAGCGTTTTCACACTCGCTCTCTCGTCCTGCTGACTCCCTCTCCATCTGTCCGCCGCCCTCCACCCCCCCCCCCCCTCTCTCTGCCCCTCCCTCCTAATTGGCTGTATCAGCTGGAGCGTCTCACTGTGTCACGCTGCGCTCGACTGATCCCGAGTGTGTGTGTGTGTGTGTGTGTCCTCTGCTCGCAGGCTGTTGCTTTGTGCCTGACTATGATACTGGAGCTGTTGTTTTTGGCCATCACACCCCCCCCCCCCCACTCCTCCCCCCCTTTCTTTCTTATTTCAGCCTAATAGCTGCTCCATCCTTCATTATTCCACCCATTCCTCACCCACTTCCTCTCTCCCTCCTCACTGTACGGTTCCCGCCCACACTCCCACCTTTCCTCACACCACTCACACATCCTAGAGATAAATGACGTGTTGATGTACCTATTTGTTAACCGTTTCGACTAAATGAGTTAAAATTGTCTCATAAAAACGTTTATTTCTGGGGTGTGGCTTCACGTGCTGATTGCGTCCTCATGACACGCCGGCTTCTCTTTCCCGTTTGAAAAGCAACTTAAATTACAGTGTGACAAAATCTTAATCTGACCGCGATTTGTTTTTTTTTGTTTTGTGTTTGTTTCTTCGTTTTTTTTCCTGGAGCTTCACAGAAAATGTGAACAACAATGCATCAAGTGTGTGATCTAGTCGGTGTGTGATCGCTGTGAAGGGCCGGAAGTAATAAAATAAAGAGCAGTAACGCGAGACGGCGGCGGAAATGAGCAACAGCCACCGTCTAGCGCCTAGAAATTATTACGTGTGCACGTTTTAAACAAAGATTGTGTGTGTTTTGATGTAGAGGCAGTGAAATTAAGATTTGAGAAGCTTTGTTCGCAAGATTACAAGAACCGGAGTACAATGCAGGATGTCGTGAATGACAGGCTGGGCTTATTGGAGTGTGTTTATGGCTGGAGTGTGACAGTCAGACACGTGTGTGTGTGTGTGTGGTGTGTGTGTGTGTGTAAGAGGTGAATCACAGTCTTGAAGGAGCACAGTGTGCAGCAGAGAGGAGGACAGATTAATGCATTCAAGGATGAAAACTTCTCCCGACTTGAAGGGCGAAATAAGATATGCAGGAAAAAAAAAAATCATTTATTACAACTCGTATTTATGCAGGTGCTGTTCGAGGTTGATTTGTCGTGAGTTATCGCCGCTGTGAACGAGGAAGTGGGTCACGAGGTGGCCTGCCGTGGCGGCTTTTGCGTGTTTCTATATTTGCATCGCTCCCGTCCGGCGGCGCTGCACGTTTCAAAGATGTTTCTGCAGCGACAGATTCTGATGAAGCGCATCATCATCGGTCACGTCATCCTCGTGTGAAGCTAAACGCCGTCTCTCTGTTGGGGCTTTGTCTGCGTCTTCCCCCGGAGACTCCGTCAGTTTTTGGCGAGTCCCGCTAAACTTCCAAGAATTCCCCCTCGCTGTCGTTACAGCACAATGGGCGGTGTGTTCGTGCCTCTCAGAGTTCACCGAGTTTCTCTTTCCCCCCTGTTTTCTGGAAGGAGGATGGTTTTCCTAACCTTTGCGGTATTTTTTTCGAGTGCTCACCAGCCCGACGCGCGCTCAGTGGTTACATTTATAAACGGTTTAAAAATAGTGTGTGTGTGTGGTGCGCGGCGAAGTGGATGGAAACATCCGCTCAGGAGTGTGGTTTTTGGCAGCGCGGGTCGCGGCCCACGTCCCGGTCCCTCCTGCTTCCTGGCTGGCAGGACGTGAAAGGCTTTACTTGCGTCTCAAGCGTCCACGAGACTTTCGTCATCCGAATGTCGGATGGCGACGTTGGGAGGTGGAGCCGTGGAGCGCTTCAGCGAGTCACCTTCCACGTTATCTTGCTCAGGGCTTGTAAAAAGCTGTTTTTCCTTCTCCCTGATGGGTTTAATTCAAACCAAATGAGCCGCAGCCGATCTCGTAATCTGACCCACGAAGACCGGATCTACACCCCTGATGCCATATCCCGTCACTCCCACATACTCTCGGAAATTGTTTTTTGTTCCTTGTTTCTTTATTTTGCGTAGTTAAATTTGTTGATTCGGCCCTATCAGACACACTCCACACGTGCAGAGCGAGGAATCGGAGCGTCGAAAACGCGACTCCTCGGAGCGCCGTGTTTTCGTGTCACGGTCTGGTGTGAAAATAGCCCCCCGGCCGCATCCGTGCACTCAAAGTCACCAGAGCTAAAAAATGCGACGAGAAGTCGGCAAGTTCACGTTCCTGGCCCGCAGTGTCGGGGTCCCTGCTCGTTAACCTACTTTCTGTGGCTTTGCGGCGGGGATGGCGTTCGGCCATCGCGCGCCTCTCCTCCTCCTCCGCCCGCGTGTCCGACCGAGGACCGCCGTTCGCCCTGATGTGTAGACGACCACGACCCGGCAGCTTATCTTCAATCCTGCTCCTGTTTTCCCATCCTCTTGACGCTCTCTGATCTGGATGAATTTGTCTAAAGATAGTCACACCCTCCCTCCTCCTCCTCCTCCTCCTCATCTTCCTCCTCCTACCGCGTCATCCTCCTCAGTACCGGAATATGCTTCCTCGAAGAATCACAGATCTGCTTTCCCAGAACACTCTCCCACACCGCGTTGCTTTTTTTGCATGACTGCGGCATCATAAAACGACGACTCGAGACACCACCGAGCCGCCTTTGACCTTTCATCTTTCACCCCGGGCCCTCCGAGCCGTCACTGGAGACAGATGAATGCCGGTCATGCTCAGACAAGAGCGCTGGCCGCGCCGCATGGGGAAGAGGGAAAGGCGGCACGGCTCCACACACACACACACACACACACACACACACACACACACACACACACACACCCCGGGTCATGCTCCATGAGCTTAAAAGCCGGGCCTCAGGTGGTAATTCACTTAAACCTGCAGCGGCGCTCACGCTGATTCCATTAGGACGACGACTCTCATCCTGCTCGTGGTGTTTTGGGGGCATTTTGCTCCATTTCTCTGTTTTCTGCTTCGTGAATCTACCTGCGAGTGTGTGTTAGTGTTAGTGTGTGTGTGTGTGTGTGTGTGTGTGTGTGTGTCGAAGCACCCAGGCTGACTCATTTCCTTCCGTTTGCGTATTTACATATGGAAACAGCTCAGCGAGGGACGGCAAACAGTAGTTTTTCTTCTTCTCTCTGCTGTGAACTGATGTTTTTCTGGCTAAGTCGGCTATTTCTGTACGTTTGACCCCAAGATGCGTGTGTGTGCGTGTGTGTTTGTGTGTGTGTGTGGTGTGTGTGTGTGTGTGACCCCAAGCGAGCCACATCGGAGGGCAGATAAAAGCTTTTTTTCCAGCAGTGGGAGCAAACCTTGGTAATTTCTCCTGAAGCAATCTGTCGTCCTCCTGTCATTTTTCATTTTGACCGCACCGGCGACCCGAAGACGGTAAAAGCGTGGGGATCCGTTCGGACTCCTCCTGCGACCCCCTCCCCACCCCTCTTTTAAGACAGCTGGAGTTTCCTGCCAAGAAAACAGGCCCATGGGGAAATCAGGAATCCTGCGCATCCCGGCTATTTCCTGTTTCCGACTCCCACACGTGTTCTCCGATTGCAGCTTCAACACTCACGCGTATTTGTAGTTATTTGTGGATTTGTTTTTGTGCTTTGACTCCATCGAGTCGGTCTGCTACGACGAGGTTTTCAGAGCAGCGACGTGTCCCCCCGTCTTGATTTCGCCGTTTCTGTTTCGTGCCCGCTTCTGTCACATTCCTCCAGCCGGACGTGTGAACGCTCGGTGGCGTTCGCCGTCGCCCCTCCGGTCCTCCGCTCAGCTCGTGGCGCGTCGAGCTCCCACATGGACATGTTTTTGTGCAGATGAAAAGAACGGGGGTGGGGGGGGGGGTCACTGGAGGGGTTAAGCCCGGTGCCCGGTACCAAGAAAGTCCCCGCAAGCGAGCCGGCGACTGACAACCACAGAGCGTGGGATAACAGAAGGAGTGACACCTCTGACAACATCAATGGGATTACTCAGGAGCATTCCATGTGGCTGGACCCTGTTGTGGGGGGGGGGGGGGGGGGGGGGGGGGGGGGGGGGGGGGGGGGGTGGGCGCTGGGACTGTACCAACGTCCAAAATGAGTGTAACTGAGTAAGAACACAGGCAGTGAGGTTGATGTTGTTCTCTGAATGTTGTTGGGTACGTGGTAAAATCCAGTCCCTCACAGGCCGTAGCCTCCTGCAGCCGCTCTCTCGTCCTTACCACTTGACAATGCATCAGCAGATTAGATAACATTGTTGCCGGCCGCACACTGACATGTGTGAGGATCCACCCTCCTCCTCCTCCTCCTCCTCTCAGTTTGTGAAGATCAGATGGTCTGAACTGCACCAGTGTGTCAGGAATGATAAGGGACGGACGTCAGCACGCGTCAAGGCTGCAAAAACATCCAAAGAGGCTTTTTTTTGTGTATCCTGCTTGAAGGTTTATCTGCTGTTTTTTGTCTCTGGTTTTTCTGCATTGTAGCGACTGGAAAGTGTCCTTGTGTAGGAAAGTCTCTGCTTCCTGCTCAGGAGGAATACGAATATTTAAAAAAAAAAAATCACGATTCTACATTAAGATATTTTCTGCAACTTGATCATGCCAAAGTTTTAGATTTTAGCAGCATCGAGGGTGAAGAAGCCGTATCTGAACACGTCAGGCACCCAGGCTGAAGTAATCTCTCTGTGTCTCACTAGAGGAGCTGTTTTACCTACCGATACCAGCTGAGCATCAGGCATGGTGGGAATATGGACCATGAGGTCCCCACGCCGCTGTTTAATGACCTCCCCCACGTCCTGACGCCAGAGGACGGAGGGTTTCGCGCTGATATGTTTGTGTACTTGAGGAAGACGCTCCGCTCCTTCCTCCTCCTCCTCCTCCTCCTCCTCCTCCTCCGTCAGCGCCCCCCCCCTTTTCGGGGGTCTCGGGCTGGGAGTGAAGCTGCTGGGCGTGTCGTGCCAAACAGCGGCACACTCCAGACACTACAGGCATTTCATCGATCGCACGGCGCAGGGCGCCCGCTAGGGTCCGGGGAGCGGTTGTCATGGTAACAGGCAGTGAGGTTGGCGTGAGCTGAGCTCGAGGTTTTTTTTTTTTTTTTTTTTTCTTTTTACTGCTTTGTGGGTGTGACCTGATATACTGTGTGTATTTACGTACATCGCTGTGTGCGGGGGGGGGGTTCCTCTCCAGGCAGATGGAGCAGGTGTCCGACGACGAGCTGGACCACGGCGCCGAGGAGGACAGCGACAAGGAGGACCAGGACCCTGGACAAGATGTTCGTAGCCTGGCTGGGAGAGCTGGATAAGCTCACTCAGGTCAGGGCGTTGGGTTATGCGCGTGCTGGCGTGTGCGTCCGGCCGGTGGGAGACGCTCCGGCTCTGTGTGTGTTTCAGAGTCTGGACGACGGCCGGGCCGCAGAAGGTGCTGCAGAAGCCGCCTCTCAGGCAGGAGACCAACATGGCCAACTTCTCCTACCGCTTCTCCATGTAATAACATCAACGGTGAGAGCTGGCTCATCTCCCCCCCCCCCCCCACCTCCTCGCCCCTCCCCCTCTGGTCTCATCACACCCCGTGTTGGTTGCTCCCCCCGCAGAGGCGCTGAACCAGGGCGACACGGTGGACCTGGACGCCCTGATGGCCGACCTGTGCTCCATCGAGCAGGAGCTCAGCACCATCTCCAGACCCAACTCCGCCGCCCGCGGCCAGAGCAAGGGCCGCAGAGGGGGGGGCCCCGGGGGGGCGCAGCGCCAGCGCCAAGCACTCGGGCGGCGGCGGGAGCAGCGGAGGTAGCCCTCCTCCACAGCAGCAGCGTCCGTTTCGTGCTTTAGTTTGGTGTTTTAATGTGACCCGTTTGCCCCCCCCCCCCCCCACAGGGAGCACAGCAGCAGCACCCGGCCTCGCCGGCCAACACGGTCCGGGGCGGCAGCCTCAACGCCCGCCCCGCGGCGTCCAACATCTCCTGGAGACATCACGTCGCAGCTGGAGAGGCGTCCTCAGCATGGACGAGGCGGCGCGCCAGACCTCCTCCTCCTCCTCCTCCTCCTCTTCATCCTCTGTCTCCTCCGCCACGCTCCGCCGGCCCTCGTCCGGGTCGTCGGGCGGCGGCGGCGGGCAGCACCGCAGGACGGGCTCCGTGGGCGCCGTCGGCGAGCAGGAGGCGGCGTCGCAGCGCTCCAGCGTGAACTCGGCGTGCGCCTCCGCCTCCAGCATGGACTCCCTGGACACCGACAAAGTGACGGCAGGAGACGTGGAGGGGCGGAGCAGTCCCGGCTCGCAGGGCCAGAACCAGACCAGCACAGAGGTACGAGGAACTCTGACACACACCCGCCGCTAACCTCCAGCAGTCCTGAGTGAGTGTGTGTGTGTAAATCAGCCTTGAGGTCAAGGTCACCTGCTGAATGTGAAGAATCCAGAAAGTCTGAAGCTGACCCCAATCCAGCCTCTGCACGCTTAATGCACACAGCATGTTATTCTCCTGGATGCAGAGCACGTGCACGCGCACACGCACGCCGCAGCTTGATCAGTGTGTTGAGTGGTGTCCTTGAGTACGCTGTAATCTGGAGTGTGACTTGGATTACAACGTAAGCGCCTCGGAGTCAAATATCCGCCGGGATATTTTGCTGGAAAACGTCTTGCATGTCTTCACTGCATGTTTTCATGTTGTGTTTTGCGTTTTGTCCCCCCCCACCCCCCCCCCACCCCCCTCCTGATTTATCTGTGCCTGCTATCCGCACACAAACACGGCCTGCCCGCTTCCACGTGTTTCCCAGCATGTCACGCTGCGGCGGCCCCACGGTAAGGCGGCCCGGCGGCAGCTTGACTTCGCCTCGCCGGACGGCGAAGTGGACCGAGCCACCGTAAGTGCACGAGCGCGAGCCTGCATGTCCGACTTGCACAGAGTCCGACCCAGAGTCACTGAAAACACTGTTTGAAGCTGCAGAAAGTGGTGCTGTTCGTGTGTGTGTGTGAGCGTGAGCGAGGTGTGTGAGACGAGAGTCATGTTTCCTCTGTTCATACTTCTCACTGCTTCGCCCACAGCTGGAGCTAACAGCCTCTCTCGCTTCCACGCCAGCAAAGCGATCGAAATCAGTAAAAACCCTCCCAGAGTCACTGACCTCTCTCGGTTTTTGTCTTTCTGTGCTCCCCTGTTGTTTCTCCTCTCCTCCTCACCCCAAAGCACTCCTATCTGGACCGAGAACACCTCGCTCATTCTGAAAAGCATAGCTGGAAAGCCTTCTCACCTCCTGACCAAGGTGATTTCTCCAAACACTTGCTTTTCTGTTCTTCCTTTCTTCTCTTCTGCTCTGCATGTTTGTTTGTTTTTTGTTTTGTTTTTGAAAAATCCATGTTGAACATGCAAGGCCTGACTGCCACTCGTGCACACTTTAGCTGAATTAAAAAAAAAAAAAAAAAAAAAAAAAAGCGGCATGGATTTTTCATTATCGATTAACTTGCACACATATTGACTCCACGAGCTTTTTTTTTCTTTTTTTATGAGTCTGTTTTTTCCTCTTTTTCATTTTCTCTGCTGTTTCCTGTCTCCATTAAGAAAAGAAGGAGTTGTTCATGAAATGCTTCTATCAGGATGGAATCAGTCACACACTCAACACCTACAAGCAATTTAAAGTTCCCCAAAAGCCTTAAAGCCCCCCCCCCGGTCCTCGCTCTGGGCTGACTAAAAGCCTGCTGGCCGGCGGAGACGTGGGGTTTGCTGCGTTAATGCGAATGCCCACTTGAGTCGGTCATGTGGAAGAAGTAGTCTGGGTCAAGGAGGGGGGGCGGGTCGGGGGGGGGGGGGCGTGAAGCTCTTGAGATAAGAGGCTCGGGGTGCGTTTGTAAATACCCCATTCACCCTTTTTTCCTTCCTCAGATATTCACCACTTCAGCCTCTCTCACCCAGATTCCTCTCTCTGTCCTTGTCAGTGCAGTTTAGCTTCCAGCGCTCGAGTCAGTCATGGTCTCCCTCCTGGTCCTGATTGGCCAAAAAGTCGGGGGGGGGGGGGGGCCTCGCTGGTTGGCCGACACCCCCCCATTCTACTATGTTTGAGGGGGATTATGCTCCATCGATTGGGCACGCTCCCAAACCTCTGCATGTGTTTCTGAAGAGAGGAGGTGATGGAGGAGGAGAGGGGGGAGGGGCGTCGTCCTCCCCCTCCGTCTCGCTCGGAGTTGTAGTCGAGCGGCGCTCGTCTCGGGTGCACATGTGTGCAGCGTCCCTGCGAGCCGGACCGGCGGGGCCCAGCGGCGGCAGGAGTCCAGGCTGAGGGACCGAGGAGGAGCTGCTCCGGACCGTGACGGTTCCTGACGTGGTTTCGCGTCATCGGGACGGTTTCCGCTCTGAATCGGATCCTTCCGTCTGGAGGTGGAAGCGTTTGGAGCCGCAGCTCCTCGCCCTTTGGGGATCTTCTACTATTGTCTCCCCGCCGCTCTGTAGCAACATCAAAGAGACCTGCTGCAGCTCCGGCGTGAAGCCGTAAACCCGGCGCCATGTTCCAGGCACCGCAGTCCGATCATCTGCGATTCGTTCCGGCTTTCGATTGATTCCGTATTTGCACACGGGCGATCGATCCGATCGCTTCCTGCAACCTGTAGCATGGAGGTGATGGCGTCCTGTTGGAGGGGCCAGGTGAGCCGCCCGGACGCCTCGGTGCCGTGACCGGTTTGGACGGCGGCTCGTGATTTAATGAAGTTGTGTGTGTGTGTGTGTGTGTGTGTGTGTGAGATGTCTCCTTCCTGCCGGGGCGGAGAGGGGAAGGCGACGAGGCAAGGCTGTGCAATGGGAAGGCGAGAGTGTGAACTGTGCTTTCTGTGTCCGTCCAGGAGGAGCAGGCGGCCAAGCTGAAGGCCGAGAAGATCCGAGTCGCCCTGGAGAAAATCAAAGAGGCGCAGGTGAAAAAGGTAGCGTCACCTTTTGTCTCCTTCTTTTAGCAGAAACGTTTTACTCACTGACTCAGTTTCTCTGTTTAAAAAAAAAAAAGAAAAAATCCTTCTGACCTGAATGGTAATTGCTGTCTTGTCACATTCGCTGCGTGCTGCATTTCTTTGTGAACTTCATTCACAGCGAGGCGGCGAAGCGCACGGAAAATAGGTCATTGCGGTGTTTGATTATGTGTATCTGCCGGGGAGGGAGCGGGGAATCAGGCGGGCCGCGCGAGCCCAGAGACAATGCAGACGTGTTATTTAACCCCGAGCCGCTGAAGAAATGCTGATTTTTAAGCCGTGACGCGTGTTCACCCTTCGGGGAGAGTGTGTGTGTGTGTGTGCGTGTGTGTGTGTGAGGCCGTTTTTTAACTCCACCAGTGAATGAAGTGTGTCCGGATGGGTGCAGAATGGTGTCCTTTTTTTTTAACTTGTAATGAATAGTGGAAGCCCGGCAGTGTCTCGGCAAACGGCGGCAGGAGTCGACTCTGCCGGGGAGACGGAAAAATGACGGGATAATGGGCGCTTGGTACGGCGGGGGCTCGGGGAACGCCAGGGGGGGGTCGGCACAGGAGACTGCTGGGATGAGGCTCGTCTGCATTTCACAACCAGCCACTCACATGTCACAAAGCTGGGATTTCTTCATATCCGTATATTTTCGGGGGGTCTTTCCTGTTAGAATGTAGGTCAGATCCCCCCCCCCCCCCCCCCACCCCACTGCTCCCCCCGGGTTGTCATTGGTTTACATTTGGGTTCAGTCATCTGCAGCTTTCACACCGGTTGGATGTGAGGAGGAAACAAACAGGGGTCAAGAAAATGAGGGCAGGTCTTCCCGCGGCGGGTTCGTTTATGATGAACACGTGTTTCATGAATGAACGCGGTGAATCTCAGTAAATAAAACACAGTAAAAAAAGCAGTTGTAATGAAGGGACAACTCTTCCCCAGCTGGTCATCAGGGTCCACATGTCGGACGAGAGCTCCAAGACGATGATGGTGGACGAGCGGCAGACGGTCAGGCAGGTGCTGGACAGCCTGCTGGACAAATCGCACTGCGGCTACAGCCCCGACTGGTCCCTGGTGGAAACCATCACCGAGCTGCAGATGGGTGAGAGTCCGCGCTATCTGTAGGTGCACGGTTAAAAAGATCCTGCTCCACCCAAATAACGGAAATCCCCAGAGGGCAGATGTGAAGCAAACACTGAAACACAGCCAAAAAAAAAAAGAAAAAAAGGAAAAGTGCCTCTCTTGCATCTTCATCTTCTCTCTTCTCAGAGCGAATCTTTGAGGATCACGAGAACCTGGTGGAGAACCTTCTGAACTGGACGCGGGACAGCCACAACAAGCTCATGTTCATCGAGCGCATCGAGAAATACGCTCTCTTCAAAAACCCTCAGGTGACCGCCCGTCCCGCTGAAACGCACACTCCGGCGCTCGGTGTGTGAACGCTGGATGCACAGACGTCATTGTTTATGCGCGCTGAGAGCCGGAGTGTGTTTGTGTAGGAGACCTAGAAGTAGGTCAGACCTCCACAGCGAGTAAAAAGTGAATAATTTATTTAACATAAGACGAGGTGAGCTGTGGAGTTTACCCCCCCCCCCCCCCCCCTTTTTTTTCTGCTCTCCTCGATCACTTCCAGAACTATTTGTTGGGGCGGAAGGAGACGTCTGAGATGGCCGACAGGAATAAAGAGGCTTTATTGGAGGTAGGAGTCGGTCTTTCCTGTCGTTTTTACTCGTTGGCAGAAGTTATTTATGAATGGATTTCTGTGTTTTCGCAGGAGTGCTTCTGCGGCGGCTCGGTGTCCGTTCCTGAGATCGAGGGCGTCCTGTGGCTCAAAGAGGACGGGAAGAAGTCCTGGAAGAAGCGCTACTTTCTCCTCAGGGCCTCGGGGATCTACTACGTCCCCAAAGGCAAAGCCAAGGTCAGTCCGGCTCGAGGTGGGAGTCGAGCAGATCCACAGCGAGGAGGGAGAAAAAAGAGGCCGAGATCATGAGAAACGCATCCAAACGGTCTGAGCCGTGGTATTTCCTGTTATGAGGCCCGACGGCTTTGAACAACAGAAACACATGCTGTCATATTTATCTACTTATTTATTTCTCAAGCTCGATTTCCTGTGCTCATGCTCTATTTTTAGTTCCGTCAGGAGAGAATCTGATTGTTTGCAGTCTCCGCAACACTTTTTGTCACCTGATTCAAATTTTGCAGCCTTGTTGGAGTCGGTGGTCAAGGTCAGCGTTTTCCTCTGCGTCTCCGCAGGCGTCCAGAGATCTGGTGTGCTTCCTGCAGCTGGACCACGTCAACGTGTACTACGGCCAGGACTACCGCAGCAAGTACAAGGCTCCCACCGACTACTGCTGGCGCTCAAGGTGAAGTCCCGTCGCCGGGAGTCAACTCGCACGGGTCCACGGTGTTTTTTCTGAACGGGACGCCTGTCTCTGCACAATTCCTTGCAGCACCCACAAATCCAGAAGAAGTCTCAGTACATTAAGTACCTGTGCTGCGACGACGTGAGGACGCTGCACCAGTGGGTGAACGGCATCCGGATCGCCAAGGTGGGCTTCAGCCCAGACAGGTTCCAGTTGTTGTTGTTGTGATGAAGTTGTGTTGAAAGTTGTGCTTTTCGTGCGCAGTACGGGAAGCAGCTGTACATGAACTACCAGGAGGCCATGAAGAGGACGGAGGCGGCCTACGACTGGTCGTCGCTCTCCACCTCCAGCATCCGCTCCGGCTCCAGCTCCGCCAGCATCCCCGGTGAGTCGCCTCACCGGCGCCGAGAGCTTCTCGAGGGAGCGTGACTCGTTGTGTTTGAGGCCGGAGTTTCCTTCTGTTTCCCCTCAGAGTCTCAGTCGAACCACTCGGGCCAGTCGGACAGCGGCGTAGACAGCGGCTCCTCTCACGGCCGCTCCCAGAGCGTGGTCAGCTCCATTTTCTCCGAGGCCTGGAAGAGAGGCACGCAGATCGAGGAGAACACCAAGGTACGGGTCAAAGGTCAATCTGTTATCTCACTTGATCATCCTCTCGAGCTGAACCCGGTCTGTTTGCCCGGCAGATGAGGATGGAGGCTTCTCGAGGCGCCACGCTGCCACACCCCTCCCACAGCCACCGCCACCACAGCCAGCACTCACTGGACCACCCGGCCCTGACCCCGCCCCCGCTGGCGCCGCCGGCGCAGCCGCAGCACCAGCAGCAACCCCCACCGCCCCAGTCTCCCCAGCAGCCTCCGTCGCCCCCCCAGGCGCCCCCGGGACCGCCGCCGCCCCCGCCGTCCCCACAGAAGCAGCCGCCGCCGCCGCCCATCAGCAGTTACAACCACGCCCCGCCGCAGCCCCAGCAGCAGCCGCCGGCGCCGCCGTCCCCCCCTCCGCCGCCGCCGCCCCCGCCTCCTCCTCCGCCGCCGCCGCCCCCGCCCTCGGTCCAGACGGTGTCGTACCACTCCCCGGCCCCCACCATGTACAAGTACAGCACCATCACGCGGCTGCAGGGCGCCAACCACCACAAGCTGCCCGGCCACGTCAAGGCCTTCGGCCAGCCGGTGCTCCCCGTGACCCCGGCCCCGCCCCCCGCGCAGGTCGCCAAGCCCAACGTCAATCACATTGCGGCAAGGACTAACGTCCCGCCCCCGCCTCCCGCCGCCCCCGCCGCCCTGCATGCCCGCCCCCGGGTCCGCCATGGCGGTGCTCCGGCTGGGCCCGCCGAGCCCCGCCGCCCCGCCCGCCTTCATCCCCCCGCCGCCGGCTCCTCCGCCCGCCCCGCTGACCAACGGAGTTACGTATCCCCCTCCTCCTCCTCCGCCGCCGCCCCCTCCACCCCCCTGCGCCCCGGCCGCCGTCACTCAGCCGGTCTTCCAGAACGGGCTGAAGCGGGCGTTGAAGGAGCGCTTCCCCAGCCCGCCGCGGGACCTCCTGTCTCCCAACGGGGGGCTCGAGGATTCCCCCGCCGCCCGCCCCGGCTCCGACGCCCCTCCGCCTCCTCCCTCCGCCCCCGCCGCCGCCGCCTCCCCCCCCCCCAGCAGTTCCCCATCCCCTCCCAGTTCCCGCCGCCTCCCGCGCCCCCGCCGGCCCCGCCGAAGACCTTCACCCCGGGCTTCCTCCCTCACGCCGCGCCAAGCCCATGTCGCCGGTCTCCGCCGTTCCCCCCGCCCCGCCGCCTGCCGCCATGTGTGGGCCCACGCCGCCTCCCCCGCCGCCTCCCCCTCCGCCCGCGCCGCTGAAGAAGCAGTTCAGCCTCCAGGCGGGCCACGCCATCCGGTCACCCCCCTCCCACGCTGCCCAAGCAGCACAGCCTGTCCAAACCCGCCGGAGCCACCGCCCACCATGTCTCTGGTGAAGCAGCTCGCCAGCCAGTTTCCGGGGGCGGCGCCGTGCCAAATACCCAATCACCGCGGGAGAGCCCCAAAGCCCCCCTCTCGCCTCCGGCGGTTAAAACCAAACCAAAATGGCAGCCCGGCGGGGGCCAGCAGCTGCAGTCCCCGGAGTTCCCTCCTCCTCCGCCGGACAGCAGCAGCAGCGGCTTCCCAGCACCCCCCCCCTCCTCCGCCGCCTCCCCCGGCACCCGTCACAGGCCCCACGCCCCCCCCTCCCCCCCTGCCTCCTGGAAACCTGGGCTCCCCCATGAGGAGGTCGCCGCCCTTCGCCGGCGGCGCCGCCGGGCTGAAGCGAGCGCCTCCGGCGCCGCAGAGGAACTCCAGCGTGAAGGGCGACTCGTCCGCCTTCTACGAGGAGTCCCGGAGGAACCTGCTCAGTAAGTTCGCCCCCCAGAGCCACGGCCCCTCGTCCTCGCCGTGTCCCGCCTCCTCCTCGTCCGGATCTCCTTCCAAGGACCCCTCCGGCGGCCCCCGCGCCCCCCCTAAACCAGGAAAGCTGAACCTGTCCCACCTGCCGCCGGCGCTCCAGGCCAAAGTGAGCCAGGCCAAGCAGTCCGGCGGGGACTTCCCCTCCCCGCCCCCCGACTGCGCCTACTTCCCCCCCCCTCCGCCGGCCTCCGA